>NC_092685.1:29798365-30098365 GCF_964275005.1 Diadema setosum | reverse complement strand
ACAAAAGACAATGAGTTTTATTGATCAAGACTTATTGCTACTTATTGTTCTCCAGGTTCCTTGAAGATTTTGCAGAATTCTTTGAACCTTTTTTCCCTTCCTTGTTTCTTTTTTTTTTTATTAGGGTTCTCTTTCATTTCTTCATAGCTTTAGAATTTAGTGCTTTTGCATTTAAACAATTAGTTTGTTTCTCAAAAATTTTGAAAGCTGCTAATTGCTGGAACTCTTATTTGTGCAATTTAATATTGCAGAATATGTGATGCCATATGCCTAAAAAGTTTCTAAGCACCATCACTTGTGAGCGCAATAAATCATTCCTGTCCACTTCAGAATGAAAAGCCTTCAGACAGTATACTAGTATACTTCTTCTCTCATCTATTAGATAGACAGATAGATGGATGGATGGATAGATAGATAGATGCATAGATAGATGGAGGGATGGATAGAGAGATGAACAGACAGATAGATGGATAGATAGATAGATAGATAGATAGATGGGTGCTTGGGATTGATAGACTTTCAGATGGCATTCTCCCTCCCACAACTTTGTGCAACTTTTTTTTTTTTAATGATCTCTTTCCATTGTACAGTGAATAGACACAGAAATGGATAAAATTAGAGCTGGATAGACTATTTGATTGATAGATAAATAGGACAGATAGGTGCATGCTTGGGTATGGAGAACTTTCACACATCATACCCCCTCCCTCATCTTTGTACTAACACAAGATCTCTTTCTACTTGATGATTGATTGATTGATTGATTGATTGATTGATTGATTGATTGATTGATTGATTGATTGATTGATTGATTGATTGATTGATTGATTGATTGATTGATTGATTGATTGATAGATTGATTGATTGATTGATTGATTGATTGGATTGATTGATTGATTGGATTGATTGATTGATTTGAATCATTAATTCATTCGATAAAATAATATTTAGATAGATAGGTGGATGAATGGGTGGATGGACAGATGGATGGATGGATAGGTAAACCTTTCCTACGATCATTTTCCATTCCTCAAAATTAGGTGGACACTGATATACAGTATGTCCCAAAAAAACATTACAATCAGATTTTCGCGTTGATCACACCCAATATGATTAATTGTCTAAATGCTACTTCAGGGCCTTAAAATGTAACATATTTGCTCTATTTTGCAGAAAGCCCCTCTCATTTTGGTTAAGCGGTCACAGAGAAATGTGGATTGTTGTAAAGCATATCATGAGTCTGATTCATCCAAGTTTAGCACTTGGATGTTCTTGTGTGTGAACACAATAGACAGAACTTGGAGGGAAGAGATTCCTGACATGCTCTACAAAATTCCTCATTTCTTTTTGACCACTGAGGCAAATCGAATGGGCTTTTCTGTAAGATGTGGGAAATGAGTTATAGTCTCGTATCCTAAAATTGTATTTGGATTGATTTACTATTTTTAAAGTCATCATTGTGGTGGGTCCCGTTGTAATTTTTGTTTTGTTTTGTTTTGTTTTGTTTTGTTTTGTTGTTTTTTTTTTTTGGGGGGGGGAAACGGTAGATAGCTAGATAAATAGATATGCATAATATGTATAGAGAGACAGATCAGATGGCAGGGGTTAAAGTGAAAAACAAAGCAAACAAACAAACAAACATATCAACCACATTCTACTGCAGAAAACAATTGTGATCCCTCTGGGTAAGAATGAACAGAATACAAATAACTTTCTTGATAAAATTCATGCTATTCTTTTATTCGTATTCATCTGTTATTACAAAAATAAACATATACATACATATAAGCAACTGATCTCTTGTATCTCATAGCCCCAGTAGAGTGCACAACAATTGATATGGATCAGTGATTTACTATCTTTTGTTTCAGTGGGTTAGGTTGATGTGATTTCAGCATATAAACTTTAGCCTTACAAGTGGTAGACTGGATGAAAATGTATTTGATTATAAAACTCCATGATATTTCGTTTTAACGAGGCAAAGGTAATACATCCGTATCTGTGTAGGGACAGTATGGTTGATTTTTAAACTTGATTTTATCTATTTTGTGAAATACATCTTGTCGAACATCTTATTGGCAAAGTGTAAGTAAGAGGTTTTTAAAAAATCTTTTGATTTATACCCAAAGTCCTACAAGATACGATTCTTTCTTGTGAGTTCTAACTTAGAGCTATGTACCTTATGCAATACCAAGTTACTACAATGTACTTTAAAACTTGCTTAGGGTGACATGAAAATACATGTTGTAGTTCAAACATTATACCTACATAGTGTATTTTGCTATTTCATTTTACACAGGTCATAAAGAAGCATTATATTAGCCACTTTATGCAAATTTGAAAAATTTTGACAAATGTTGAATTCAGAACAAGACCTAGAAATCGACAAAATGATACTTTTTCTTAAGTTGAAAAAACAAAAACCCCAAACAGTAACCCTACATTGCATTGTCAAGTGCATCCACATCTGCACTACATGTACATTTATAACTTTTCAATATTCATAGTATGCAGCATAGAATGGTTGCTCTGTCACTTGCATTTTGGGTTGATCTACAAAGAAATCCCATTATAATGTGCTCGCTTACGAGGTATCACTTATGACGAGGTGAATTTGGCAGTCCTGCTTTTCCATTACTGTATTAAGCCAGTCTCCTTTAATTACGTTTACGAGGTACCGGATATAATGAGGTGAAATCAGTGGTCCGAGCAACCTCGTTTTTATGAGATATCCCTGTACTTAACATCATGTTTGTACAGGTATTTACACACTGAGTGAAAAAACCAGTATCTCAGAACGTATACATTCAATTTCCCTTTATAACGATTCTGCATGAATATAACTGTACTGAGGCTGTCAGACAAGCATGAAGAAATTCAATTATCAAATATCTCCGTAATTAATTACAACAGAATCACATCATATCAAATGGGTTTGATACCAAGATTTTGACAAAGAAATCCCTCCAAATACCACAGTGAAGCAAAAAGAAGAAGAAAAAAAAATATGTCATTATTCCCTGAAGTTATGTTGTATCATTCTGCTACATACAGCTCATATACAAAACATTCTGTGCACATCACAGCACATCTGACACCAAATTATAATCATACAGGTAGCATTCCCCCTCCCCCAATTGAAATATAGCTCAAGAATACAAAAGTGAAGTATGATGAGTCTTTTGTAATTTACTGAGGCAAAATAAAGAAGAAAATATCACATTCCCAAAACTCTACTCTCTCAACCTGATCTTTCACCCGCATCTAATATTTCAGTTTCAAATAAGAAACAAGGCAATCGCCAAATTGTGTCTCGCCCATTTGCGTACAAGGAATTAATATTTTTTATAACTCCCAGAAGTTAATTGACCTGCTTATGACCTTCGACCTTGTGGTGACCTTCAACACCCTAAGGGACATTTACCATCCAAGTTTGGTCACAAACGGACAAAGGGATCAAAAGTAATGAGCCATAATCGAAACGCGCCATAAAAACTTAACATTGGGCCCTAAAAATTTGTTGACCCCTTTCTGTGACCTTTGACCTTGTGATGACCTTTAACTCCCCAAGGGACATCTACCGTCCAAGTTTGGTCACAAATGGACATAGGGATCAAAAGTTATGAGCCACAATCAAAACGCGCCCTAAAACATAACATTGGGCCCTAAAAGTTTGCTGACCCCTGTCTGTGACCTTTGACCTTGTGACGACCTTCACCTCCCCAAGGGACATCTTTCATCCAAGTTTGGTCACAAACAGACTAAGGGATCAAAAGTTATGAGCCATAAACGAAATGCGCCATAAAAACTTAACATTGGGCCCTAAAAGTTTGTTGACCCCTGTCTGCAACCTTTGACCTTGTGGTTACCTTCAACTTCCCATGAGACATCATCTCTCACCATCACCCAAGTTTGATTGCCATTGTAGCAACATGTGCTGAGTTACGTGTGATAAGAGAGTCTTGCAAGTAAACTTTAACGTATGACCTCAAATGACCTTTGACCTTATCATGTGACCTCTTACGGCACCATAACATGAAGGTACCCCCAGTGCATCCATCACCCAAGTTTGATGGCCATTGTAGCAACATGTGTCGAGTTACATGTGATAAGAGAGTCTTGCAAGTAAACTTTAACGTTTGACCTCAAATGACCTTTGACCTTATCCTGTGACCTCCAATGGCACCATTACATGAAGGTACCCCTAGTGCATCTATGACCCAAGTTAGGTTGTAATCCAAGCAACTTAAGTGAAGTTATTTGTCAAAAGAGAGTCTTGCAGGTAAACTTTAACATAGAAAAGAGAGTCTTGCACATACCCTTTAATATATGACCTCAAAATGACCTTTGACATCATCACATGACCTCTGACAACACCATAACATGAAGATACCCCTAGAGCTTCTATCACCTAAGTGTGGCTGCCATTGCTGCAACAGTTGCCAAGTTATGCATCATAAGAGAGTCTTGCAGGTAAACTTTAACATTTGTGACGGACGACGGACGACGGACGGACGACGGACGGACGGACGACGGACGGACGACGGACGGACGACGGACGGACGACGGACGGACGACGGACGGACGACGGACGGACGCCATTTGGATCCCTTAGTCTCGCCTTCACCTCCGGTGGGCGAGACAAAAAGTGTACCAGTACACACACAAAATATGAGGTCTCATTGAAATTACTTGTATACACCTCTGAACAGGAAACACTTCTGCTATCAATATTTGTCATATTTGTCATAGCAAAGTGTTTCAAGTTCAATAATACCATCAGAATCACTCACAGCCATTGATCACTTAGTGACACAAACACAAACATAAACACAAACACACAAACTGGCCAATCGTGTGCTGTGGCACTCAACAAATCTCCTGTGAAATTACTTCCACACATTTTATGCATTATCTTCTCAAATTACATTTGCTGTGGCCAGTTAAAACATAAGAAACTCTTACTCTGTCTGAACAGTCTTCAAACTGCATGTGATTGCAAGGGGGGGGGGTGAGTTGTAAATAATTTCAGTCACAAAAAAAAACCCAGATATATCGCTACGGCGACTGATATGCCTCCGCCATAATGCATGGTTCTCCTAATAGGTCTATAGTACAATGTCTTGACAATGTTTGATGACAGTTTCACACAATTGGCAAAATATTAAAATGACAGGTTTGCCACAAATGTGCTGAATGTTCACTTTCCTAGAACTACGTTCAATTGGATGAATGATTAAAATGTCAGAGTGCAGGTATTTGGGGAACTGATGATTTTTACTTGATTTTTGACCCTTTTATAAGTTTATGCATTGAGTAATTTTCAAGGTATTGAGAAAAAGTATAATTTCAGTATCAAATGGGAAAATAGCATTATCTAAACCTGGCCTTTGACCTTTGACCTCACAGTTCCAAAGAGAATCACTGTTAGGTTGAACATGCATAAATATGTAAGTTTCATGATGATACCTTGAGTTACTTTTGAGATATGGAGGAAAAAGTCAATTCAGCACTTTCACTTGACCTTTGACCTTTTGGCAAGAAACTTCCCACAGAATATATATTGGGTAATACATGCATACATCAAGTTAAAAAAAAACCCAAAAACATTCAGGCATTGCATAAATATAAGGAAAGTAGTGATATTTTGAGGAGTTGACCTTGACCTTTGACCCCCTGACCTTTGAACCATGACCCCCAACTTCCCTAGATAATCACTGCCCATTGGAACAAGCATATATACTAATTTCCATGAAGATACCTTGAACCATTTGCGAGATATGGAGAAAAACATGAATTTTCAACCTTTTTTTTCACAAAATAACCTGTGACCTTTGACCTTTGACCCCGTGACCCTAAAATCCAAACAAAGTATTATCCCCCCAGGATATACCCTCATACCAAGTTTGATGTAAAACCACCACACGCTTCTTGAGATATCGACAAAAACAAAACGGGACGGACGTACGTACGGACGGACGTACGGACGGACGTACGTACAGACGTACAGACAGACGGACGGACGGACGGACGATCCGAAAACATAATGCCTCCGGCCACTTCGTTGGCGAAGGCATAAAAATGGGTGAAAAGACCATGATACAATGTACTTGGATGACCACCCATGCATAACAATAATGCTCACGTAAGTGAGAGGAATTTCCTTCTGGAAATGACAGCAAACAATAAAAAATCATTTTAGAGAAGTAGTCAAATGTCGAACGTATAATGATGAATTGTGATCCATTACAAGCACACACAGATATATCAATACATGTACTGGTATTGCAGCAAGGGAATAACATGGGGGTAATGTATGGGTGTGCACTGGCCCATACAAGCACATAATACGGTTAGGACATTGTCATCAGCATTCTCATCTGATTAATTTTTACAGATTTACTGTTAAAGAAAAAGAAGAATCGCTCACAATATTGATAGGAGAATACAAAGTACACAAGAACAACAAAAATTCTGGTCATGATGAAGTACAGGTACCTTTTCCAATTTTCATTTGGCTGAAAAATAATTTCAGCATCCCACATATCACACCATAAATTTGTGCCCCCCCCCCCCAAAAAAAAAAAAAAATATATATATATTCAAAACACATTAACTTGAAGAGACCTTTGAACTGTTTTCTTTCTGCCTTGAATGTAGTACATATGCCTTGCACAGACATCTCTTGGCTATGATACTGCACACATTTCTGGTTTGAATGTTATGGAACCCTCTTGAATAAAAAACAACTGCCAAAACTATTTGACACAAGCACAAAAAAGATAATTTGATTTTGAAACAAATTCATTTGGCTCAATGAAATGATGAACATCGGGTCATCATCCATAGTCCATTCAGCACAGAAATCTAAGAAAATTACAATTTATGCTAAGTTCTTCTGCACATGTGAGAGGAATTTATTCTGAACGTACACTGAATATCCAACCAAGGAATATTCAAGTTGTCACGTTTAATTAAGAGAGGTTTTTTTTTAAACTTAATTAAATTACTGGTATTACTAAATACATAAATTCCAATATAGAATACTATTTCCCTGGCAGTTTTGTCGTATAGTGTATTGTTATTCAATGTACCAATTAGAAAAAAAAAAATTAAGCATTTTTGACACTATTTCATCTAACAGTGCAAATACATACACTGTATTTGACAATTATGATGGAGATGAATTTGACTGCAAGATAATCTTAGGAAGCCTGGATACTCGAGAAGGAAACATATCCAAACAAACATGCACTCTTGTTGACAATTTATGAAAGAATGTTTGAAAGTCAATGATGATTGCTGTGATGTTTGTCAGATGCAAAATGTTCAAAGTTTTGAATAATGAGGTGGTTGTCTCCGAATCATGTTTTTATCCAAGTTCGAAATACACGGGCAACCTGCAGAATACAAACAAAATAGATTACTTCAAGTAATGTTGTTTTTATAACAATTCAAAAAAGATAAATAAAACAATTTGTGCTTTGAAATGCATGAGTAACAAAGAATCACTTATGTACTGGCATTAGCTTACAATGATAAGATATGCAGATGAGATCCATTTTGAATTTCTAATGAACATTTACAAAGTAGCAATACATGCAAACAGGTAAGTTCCATCTCCATAAATCTAGCAATCTTGAAAAATGTACCTCAAATGCTGCAGAGAGAAAAAGTTTGATTAGTAAGTACCGGTATGAAACTTAATCATTGAAATGACGAATTTGATCAAGAATATTCAACATGTTTGATAGATCTCCTGTTCACAGACATACGAGTGATGAGAAAATTAGATTTTTATGATAATTGGTGCACTGTGTAATACCATGAGACATTCTACTCTCAATACAATAAAGATTGCTAAGTGGTACAATCATGATTTCTTACCTGCCAGGGACATAGCCAGATCAAACTCTCCTTTCAACAGTTCAATCATTAACTTCACGCCCGCTTCACCCTGTAAAAGTGGAGGGATGAGGAATGTAATTCTCAGAGTGTGGATGATTGTGGAGTTAGGCTTTTTACCAAGATTAATTCGATTCATGGGTATCATGCCAAAAGTGGCTTTCTAGACACCATTACTCATTTAGATATGTAAGGTTCATAGTTTATTTCCCACAATATCTCGCCAAATGTTTGTGAGCGCATGCCTTCTCCTCATTTGAGGCAAAAACAACAACAACAAGAACAGTTTTTTTTTTTTTTTTTTTTTTTTTTTTGGTAGAGCATTCAGCAGAGGACTACTCCAATTACAAATTACAAATTCAATTTCATTTCCAGCACAGAGTAAGTGAAAGTGCACAGACCAGGTTGGCAAAAATCACACTCTCTTGCAATACATGTCAATATTTGATTTTCACCCCACCTGATTGGCAACAGCCTCAAAAAACTGGATCATAATTGTACACAGTCGCATATGAAGAACTACAGTTAAAGTTCATACATAATACATCATACATCATAGGTATGGCAGGGCTGCACACTAACCCATTTTTTCTGCCGCTTAAATCTTTTGTGATACACGCACCAGAAGGGTTGAAAATGCGTTCTTTATTTTTCTCCCAATAATCTCTTCGCATTTGTGCATGCGTTTTCAAAATTATACACTGCATGCAGGGCCGAATTCACATATGAAGAACTACAGTTAAAGTTCATACATAATACATCATACATCACAGGTATGCCTGGAGATTATAAGGTCATTGTGCTAAAATGTAAAAACAAGAGAAAGGCAACTCAGAAACAACTGTAGGATATACCGGTAATCATGATATGAATCAACAAATCATTAGAAGAATGCCGATGATCAATGAGAAAAGTAAAAAAAAAAAAACAAGGAAAAGTAGAAATTACGCGGTGCGTAATATATGTCCCCGCCGGAAGTAGCATTTAGTAGCAAAATGTACAATATAGGTAAAAAGATGAAGGTCAAAGGTCAAAGAAGTCAAAGGTCAAAATTCTATGTAGAAGTTTTGAAGCCCTCACCTAGTGCCATCACATAAAGCAAACGGAATCGAAATTGGGTTAGAAATGGCGAAGGAGTAGCATTTTGTAGCCAATGTACAATATAGGTAAAAAAAATCAAGGTCAAAGGTCAAAGAAGTCAAAGGTCAAAATTCTGTGTAGAAGTTTTGAAGCCCTCACCTAGTGCCATCACTTAAAGCAAACGGAATTGAAATCGGGTTACAAATGGCAAAGGAGTAGCATTTTGTAGCAAAATGTACAATATAGGTCAAAAATCAAGGTCAAAGGTCAAAGAAGTCAAAGGTCAAAATTCTGTGTAGAAGTTTTGAAGCCCTCACCTAGTGCCATCATATAAAGCAAACGGAATCAAAATCGGGTTAGAAATGGCGAAGGAGTAGCATTTTGTAGGCAATGTACAATATAGGTCAAAAATCAAGGTCAAAGGTCAAAGAAGTCAAAGGTCAAAGTTCTGTGTAGAAGTTTTGAAGCCCTCACCTAGTGCCATCACTTAAAGCAAACGGAATTGAAATCGGGTTACAAATGGCGAAGGAGTAGCATTTTGAAGCAAAATGTACAATATAGGTCAAAAATCAAGGTCAAAGGTCAAAGAAGTCACAGGTCGAAATTCTGTGTAGAAATTTTGAAGCCCTCACCTAGTGCCATCATATAAAGCAAACGGAATCAAAATCGGGTAAGAAATGGCGAAGGAGTAGCATTTTGAAGCAAAATGTACAATATAGGTCAAAGGTCAAGGTCAAAGGTCACAATTGAAATTCTGTGTAGAAGTTTCAAAGCTCCCATGTAGTGCTATCATATAAAGCAAACAGAATCAAAATCGGGTTAGAAATGGCGAAGGAGTAGCATTTTGAACATTTTGATCACACACGGACGCACACACGGACGGACGCACGGACGGACGCACGGACGGACGCACGGACGGACGCACGGACGGACACACACACGTACGGAGCCCGTTTCATAGTCCCCTGCTCGAACTCGTTCGGCGGGGACAAAAAAGTCTTTGGGCATTTAGATTTTCAACATGCTTAAGAGTAGTGCTTACATCAAAGGCAAGTCCCCACAAGGCAGGTCGGCCAATGAAGACTGCCCTCGCTCCGAGGGCTAGTGCCTTGAGGACATCCGTTCCGGTCCTGACACCACCATCGAGATAGACCTCCACACCAGTCCCCCGGACTGCTTCTACAACCTCTGGTAGGGCATCAATCTATAGCAGAGGACACACAGGGCTGAATTGCATCATTTCTTCTGCATTATCTTTGCAAGCTGACACTTGATATAGGCAGTAGATACAATATCATGGATAAGGGTCTTAAAAAAACACACACTTACATTCAACTCAATATCTGTGTCATTGAATTACATTCACGGCTACTTTCAATGAGGTATGACATACATATATATTGAGGCATATAGTGTAACTCTAAGTGAAAATTCATGCATCATGATAATTGTTAAGTTGTGCACATCATAGAACATTCAGCAATATCTGAAATATCTTCTCAACAATGAAAGCATAAAAACTCTACTTCTTACGGTGGCAGGGACCCCGTCCAGTTGTCTAGCTCCATGGTTTGAGACAACGATGCCTGCCACATTGTGAGCCACTGCTTCTCTGGCATCCTCCGCTATCAAGAGCATGAAACAGAAAAATCAGAGGAGAGTAAGCCGTAACGATGGATGTACTCATCAACCCATCATATATGAGGCACATACGCATAAATATTGTATGTGCCATTACACTTTGCTGCAATATGCTGAGCTGTTTGATGAGCACATGGCTCATTCTCAAAAAACATGATCTCAACGTAATTGTGGAGCAACCTACTTTGCCAAAAACGATTCCCTGTTCCTACACAAAAGCTTACGAAAGTTTACAAAAGTCTACATGATCTTCTTTCATTGAGATTTAGTTTCAGAACATCAGTGTCAATCGGCACACTCAGCAAACTTGCGGATGAACCATTTGGCGAGTTTGAAGTTTGAAGTTTGAAGTTTATTTGACCAATTTCTAACGACCCCTTTCGGAGTATGAGAAATTTACAATGTCTTTGTAAAGCACAGACAAGAGATAATGATGCATTCTCTCAGTATGACATAAAAATCTTCATATACTCTCATTACTTATACTTTAACTAGTTCATAATTTAGTTCAAGCTCACGGCAATTGGCTCTAATAAACAAATGCAGTGCTATCTTAGATAAAGACATGTATACATTTCAAAATTGCCATGCAGTGGAAAATCTTGCCAGCAGCTGATAAGCAAAATATAAGCAACAGTAATAAAAAAGGGAGTGTAATTCACCTGTCAAAACCCCTTTGAGGACTATGGGCAAGGTCGTGATGCTCTTGAGCCACTCGATGTGCTTCCAGCTGAGGGACGGATCAATCTGGGACGCCACATACTCAGCCAGGCCAGAGCTGGACGTGCCCTGCACGCCACGGGACTGGTCAGTTCTGGGAGCAAAGTTGGCCAATCTGCTCGGAGGCAATTTTGAGGAAGAAGTTGGTGACGGGTTCCTCTCAATGGACACAAGTGATGGCTCTTTGTATCTCTTTCCTTGACTTGTTGCAAATATATCTTGATCTTGATCACATTAATGGGAAACTTTGGAAAGAGCACTTGAATGAGGAGAATTAAAGATGTAATGAAGTGACTGGTAAAGTAAACACATACACATGTTAAATTTCCTCCACAAATATATAAGTGTCTCAAGTGAATGCTGAAATCATGTAATTTGCTGTTCAAAATGTAGACTACAACGTATCATGAAAGACCCTTCAAAGACCACAGGAATGTGCAAAAATACATATAGCTTGTATTCTCAAAACAACATAATTTGATGTAGCATGTAATGTCAGACAAAAAAATTCCCTTTATCTATACTTTTTCATATTTGCACATTTTTTTCAATAAAAGCCGTAAGAAAAATGGGTGGATTGGCTTTGTGCATATATCTGATATTGAGAGCACTCTACCTGGCACATTTGTTTCAAATGCATTTAGGATGTAATCACAATCAAAGTTTACAACAGATAGCTTACAATACCAATTCCAATTGGGGCAATTACAATTACCTTGTAGTTCTAAATCTAAAACACCACAAGCATAGTTTCACAGAAATGTACGACAGCATTTGGATTCTGTGATTGCTAAAAACTGTCTGACATGCAAACAACAGCTTATGTCATAAACTCACTGCACACACACATGTACATAAAAAGAATAACTGCCAGTAAAGCATTTAAACAACTACTGACACTGGTGTACTCATAAGCATGTTGAACTTCATAAACCAAATAAATCATAGTTCATCTGCTATGATTACTGCAAAAGACAATATTTATGATTGATGACCTCAGAGACAAAGAATAAATATCCTATCTAGATTTTACATCAGTCATAACAAAATTGCTACCAAAACAGAAGCCACACATAACAGAATTACAGAGTATGTGAGGTTCAAAGCTTTGCTTTGAATAAAGACATTGATCATGTAGTGATCTGAATAAAGACATTGATCATGTAGTGATCTCGGGATTTCTCACCTGTACGGCTCAGGCAATGAGAATTTATTCCTCACGTCTGACAGTCTCTTGCCCAAGATGGGCGTGTCCACGGTGACAAAAAGAGCCTTGTAGCCCGCCCTCTCAGCCCTCTTGACCAGATTCCTGGTGGTCTCTCTGTCCCTGTAGATGTAGAGTTGGAACCACCTGATACCACTGCCCGACGCCTCCGCTACTTCCTCTATACTGCTGGTAGCCCAGGAACTCAAAATCATGCCGGTCCCTGCTGCGGTAGCCGCTGCAAAATGATGTAATGGGATGAGGTCAAGCGAATGAAGTTGTCAAACCTGTTAATAGCAACTCTAAAACTTGGTGAGGAAATTGTTCTAATTCCTGTGAAATGTAATGTTATATACCGATCTTGTCCACAAACAAACTAGAGTCACAAATTTACAGTAACCTAAACACAAAAATACTAAAAAAGTTAGAAAGAAAAGTGACGAAAGGTCAAGTGTATAATTTGAAACAGGAGGGAAATGGCTCAGGCTGCGTTTATCATCTTTCCCCTGTTTGAAACGGCTTTCAAAAGCCATTTCCAAAGCCCTTTAGCTTCCAAAATAGTTGCGTTTATCAACTCATCGCGAAAACGAAAACTGGCCTTGTCACTGCGCAGCTGCATTGCGCATTTTGACCCGAGGAGAAGGCATGGTTCGTAACTGCAGTACAAAGCCGTTTCAAAACAGATACGCGTTTATCTCGCTTCAAAGGGCTTCTAGAAACAGGTTTCTGGAAACCTGTTTCGGAAAGTACAAATTTGCGGTTTTCAAAAAGGCTTTCCGAATGCCATAATCGAAACAGCTTTGCGTTTATCATCTCGTAAAGATTCCCTGAAAGCTGTTTGGAAAACCTGTTTCTATCGAGAAAAAAGAGTTGATAAACGTACCCTTAAAGAGCTAAACGCCAAATAAAAAGAGTAATAAAAGCAATACTCCCCTGATGATCAAACTTACATTGAATAAACATTACTTAAAGCAGTGAGATCTCTTCAGACTTGCACAAAGATTCTGCACAATGACATTTGGCACCTAATCTAATGGCAATCAACTGTTATCCTGCTTTTTGATCATTCAAAATAAATGGTAATCAAAAAGATCAGCTTTTTATGATGATTTTGTAATTACATTGCCATGACAAATAAGACCCATCAAACACACAATAGTGATGTACAGTAGCCTGACTAGTAACCGCTCACTTTGATACTTTATTGTGAATAACTTTACCAAATTATATCCTTCCCGATCCAATCCTGTGAAATGTGGTTGGCGATATTGCTCTTTCTTATGTGTATTACAATCATCTGCTCACGAAGTCCTATATCGGAATAAACGCGCGATACCTTCGTCGTTACATCCTGTACTAGTAGCCGCTCACCCCTGACTAGTAGCCGCTCACTATAATACATGGCGCGCGCGCCGCACATTACAAGGCTCTGAATGATGCTAAGTCCCTTTCTGAATGATGCTAACTAGCAAAGGGCAAGTCTGCTAACACGTGTGCCGAGGCTGAGATAAACATAAATTTTTGGCAGCATACGGTGTGGTAGACATGCTATATAATTGTATTCAATTTCCATGTCCGAATTCGAACAATCTGATATCACATTAATGTTCGGTTTGTTGTTGTTCACTTTCTTTATTGTGTAAGTATGCTGCATTGGACATTGTGTCGTTACTATCATTATGTGGAAGACGGGTCTGCTTATTTATAGTTGCGAAAATAGAATTTTATAGATGGGTATCCCGTTATAACGAGATCGTCGGTTCCGGGTGACTTTGCTCGTCATAATAATCCGGATTCTCGTTATATCCCAACGCTTGTGGAATTTACACTTTATACATAAATGCTCTATTAAAATTGGGCTACCTGCATTTTATTATGACGACGTCATATTGATGAACAGAAAAACAAGAAATGCGACAGGAAAATGAGAGAGCATTCTCGCGATGATTACTATTTTTGTTCTAGACACATGTTATCAAATATTTCAGATTTGACAAATCATATAATCATATCGTATATGGGGCCTTCCTTTTGTTAGCGCTATGCTGATCAAGCTGCACATCTGAGAAGAGAGAGAGAGAGAGATGAAGCAAAATTTATGCAACTACAGGTAAATAGTATCGCGCTATCAACGCTGCGTTTAGTGCAACTCGCGTGGATGAAAGCTGTGAGTAAAATCCGAATGTATCCTTCATTCTGTGACAAATTACTGATATAACCCACGTGTACTATGGTGAAAGTTTACACCACAATTTACACTCTCATCTTTTATTTCTTCCAGGGAAACAGCTTCTCGGTTGTGATGCATGAGGTTGAATGCGTGCTTTGCGTGAATGTTTTACCCGACGACTTTGATGGGTCAATGCCGTTTTATAAGAAAACGAAAACCACGTATAGATACCGGCTAACTGTGGATTGCAAAATCGAGTGAAATAGTACTTGTATTTCGATAGGCTATATATAGTTGACTTAATTAAAATTTTATCATACGATCCCATCGTATACGATGGGATATTTTCATTTTGACATTTAATTCAATTCATCTTATCAAAGTTACGTAAATGGGTATCTAACTGCATGAGCGGCCAATGTTTGCGAAAGCATGCAGCGAATAATGGCAGATTCTAACTTTCGTCAGGGCTCCGTAAGGTTGCGATCAAACTCAAGAACAGTTTTAATTTTAACAAGCAGTTCTTTCTATCGCAAAGGATTTTTGAACATGTTCAAAGCTCCCAAAACATACAATTCGCTATGTTCGCCGCTCACAGGTATTCCCGTTACGTATATCTTTGGAAACATTTAAGGATACGTAAACATTATACTGTATAATAATATACACCATATTTTTTCTTGTTTAAGCCATTAGATAACGTTAATTCGAATTGTAGAGTTTGTGATGACATTTCGGCATAAATAGCGAAGGCTATAGCTTCTACATATTCCGATGCTGTTCCATCACGGCCCTCGGAAAGAGACTTTATGAACTTGTAGCGCCGTTATCACCTTGATTGCTTCTGTTTCGCACTGGCATAATAATGTTAGTCTGTTTGCACGAAACGATAGTTCAAATAATTACGGAGAATTAACCTTTTCTGGTTTTGAAATAAAGCGTGATTTTGCTCATTGTAAAGTTCGGCTTAGAAGAGAATAAGTTGTCGTTGTATAAAAATCCGCACAAATTCTCTTTGCTTTTCTCCGTTTTTAGGCCCGAAAATTATCTCGCAATAGCCGGAACTCCAAATCTCCATTTAGGCTAACATGCAAATTTGTTTGGGACCGGACGATTTATCTCGTTATAAACGGATTCTCGTTGTATCCGATCTCGTTAGAACAGGATTCCCCTGTATTAATAGTTATGAAATAGCCACTATTCATAATGTACTGAAATGAATGATTCGTGAGGTCTTTGATGTATAGTGATCAATTATTAAAACATCTAAAACGCAGAATAGATCCAATGCAAATAAATTCACGTGCATTATACCAGTGCCCTCCGCTGTTTTATTCTAATATTCCTTTTCATTTTTTCTTTTTCTTTTCTTGCTTTCTGTTTCTTCCATTTTTTTTTTCTAGGATCATTTCAAGTTGTACAAACGTGGCAAACAAGGAACTTTCCAAAAGAAATCCATTCAATTATGTAATGTCAATGTCTCACAACTTTTTCAACAAAGCTTTCGTTATAAACATCATCACATCACCCATCCATTAAAAACCTAGACGGCGTGCACTGTCAATGTCTGTCGGCCTACAGTATAGATTTCAGAACTGGCATAAATTGGTATTAGGCTCAAAACTTTCCATAAAACAAAAGGCTTATCGGTATACATCATTCTACGAAATACAGAAACATATAGCTTGAAAACAATAAATTTAACATTTATACCAAAGTGTGGACTTATGAGATACCACCCGTTTCAAGGTCACATAACTTATAAACTGGCAAAATCAGGGTGTTAAAATTCTTACACCAACATGGTGTAAACATAATTATCTTAACACCGTTGATAACGCCAGGATTCACTCAAATCGGCCACCATATATAAAACGTAATGTTTAAATTAACCTCTAAATACCAAAGTGTGATTGCCTGGATGTCATGGAGTCAAACCACGCTCGTAACCAGGCTTTTTCCCCCTATGGAGGCGGGGGGGGGGGGGGGGGGGGGATGCGTAATTAAGAAAAGAAAAATGACTTTTCATGCATGCGAAAATTATTGTTTCGTTAGCGCCGACAATCTCGCTCAGCGGGAGGAGGAGGAGGAGGTGGGGGGGGGGGTTGCCTCATACCTTTGTGATCACACATTGATATAATCTCTTGTTGATCATTACATCCCAATTTCCATGGAATTAATTATAAGTATATGAAAAAGGACTATAGAAGTATACATATTTATAAAGTTCACCACACAAGCTTTTAATTCTATATATTGAATGGAAAGTCCCCCAGACATTCTGGTCTTATAGGGAATGCTGAAAAAGAATAAAAGCATACCAGTTATGAGCACTTCGAAAAATGTTGTCATAAAAAAAAAAGTATCTGCAAACATTTCATAAACAGGCAAATCTACAGCAAGGCTAGCGATCTTTTCAAACATTGTATACCTTCAAACATGTAATACTTATGATAATAAATCTTACGAATGCAAGAGTATGTTTGCGCTTAAAATTTCTGTCATATTAGTAATTTTCGTTAAATATGTCTGAAATAAAGATGCATTAAAACAAACTTCAGTGGTATAACTATATATATATATGTTTTTTTGTATATATACAGCAAAAATATTATATGGGATATAGTCATAACAGCAGTATCACTTTTGAGCCCTGTAAATGCCTGTATTTCTCAGCCGCTCGCTCATACGTATTATTTGTTTTATAATGTCGACGCACATATTTCTTCTGAGAAAAGAAAAAGTCAATATAATCTACACACACCTCAACACTATTTTGAATATACAGTTATTCAAAATATCATTTTGAAAATTCCATTTAAATGCAATATGATCAAGATCATTTTTTTTTTCCACTGGTACGCAAGGTTATCCAAAAGGAAGAAGGGAAGAGAGAGAGACTGCGATCATGCTCCCCTTTCAGTTCAGCAGAAAGGACACCAATACATGTATTTTGATATGTCTTCTTCAACCTTATTGTAAGTTCACTGCATTCCAAGTGCAACCATGTGTCGCAAAAATCACAAGAAACCCATTGATCTTCACGGCTTCTTCTTTCCTGCATGCTGACATACATATCTAACATCATCTGATTCAATTCCTTCCTTTTTGTTCCTCTTCTTTTTTTTCTTTTCTTCTTCGCTATTCTTCTTCGTAGAGTCATCTTCTTTGTTTTCTTCTCTCTAGTTTTACATTTCTTCTTCCAAGCTCACTTCTCTCTCTTTTTTTTTTTTGCACTCAGATTCTTCAAAGTTCATTTCTTCCTTTTGTTTTATTTCTTCTAATATATGGTTCATTTCTTCTATCCTCATCACAATCCCATCTCTGTGATCTTTCTTTTTCCTGTACCCAACTTCATCTCTTCTATCTTCTTTAGATCTTCCCTCTTCTTTCTGAATGTCTTTGTGCCTTCTTCTTTTTTTTTTCTTTGTTTCTCTCTCTTTCTCTTCCTTTCTTTTCTTCAACTCTCTCTTCTGTTTGGATTTCATGTGCGTTTTGAAATCATCTCCTCATATTGCTTCAGTAGCTGCAATTTCCTTTTTTGACTTCCTGGAACGTGTACTTCGGGAAACTCGATATAATGTTCGAGAAACGGGGACATTTTTATTTGAAACCTTATTTCATTTTGGGACTGACGAACCTTATGAATAACGATCGAGTTATAACCGTATATATACATGTATTATATATATAGTTATATGTATACATATATTTATTCATAACAATGTCACAATAGAGGAATGCATTAAATGTCAATTGCTTTGATTATAATTCAAAATCTGAATTTTTGGGGGCCTCCCACTTCGTCGGAAAACCAAGAGGATAGTTAGCAGGGAGGAGGGGGAGGTAATAAATCAGTGGTCTGAAAGCGCACGCGCCACATACTGTACACACGTAATTATAGTAAGGGGGGGGGGGGTGAGCGGTAACTAGTCAAGAGCCATCTCTGTACGAGTTTCGAACTTTTTTTGTTCGCGTACGCAATTCCACGTAAATACGTACATTACTATCGTTCAGTTATTTGCCGACAGTTGTCAGGTCGACGACTAGCGCATATTCGTACGACTTTATCTCAACTTTGCGGGATTTTAACTAAAAAATCACGGCCTACTCACTAATTCCACTAACTTCAGTAGACGATACCTTTCCGGCCATCGGGAATCTCCAGATGTGGCTAATTGCATTTAAACATCGTAAAATAGTCGTGAATACTTTGAATATTGCAATTTGTTTGAGCATCGAATTCTTAGCATTGCGCACACGCGTACTGCAGTGCGTGCAGTGCGTATTCGAGAATGTAGGGCAGATATTCGCGGTCATCATCAACTACACTCGTGCGCTAAGGGGTGAGCGGTTACTAGTCAGGCTACTGTACTTAAAAAATTGAATTTTGTATATTTCCTTGAAACGTCACATATTTCAGAAACATTTCATAACTAACTGTCACCATGTTATTGTTATGTTTCGTGTAGCTGTTAATATCAAGAACTAGCAGAATGCTGTTATGTTAATGTATCAAGTACAGTATTAGCTTTTATTAGCTAAAATGTTTCTGGATGTCTCTTTGTAGACGTAAGTGTGAATGATATTTTGAGATGACAAAAGTGTTGAAATATTGGCTTACCACGAGCTGTAGCAAGCTCTCCTTCAGGGTGCGCCATTCGCTGCATGGCTGTCGGAGCAATGGCTATTGGAAAAGGCAATGGTTGCCCCAGGACAGTTGTTGAAAGATCACGCACCGACACATCTCGCAAGATGCGTGGTCTTATTCGTAACCTGGGGTTGGCACAAAAATCAAGAGTACAAGAGCAACAAGACAGAGAAAAATTAAACATACCGGTATCATTATCAATGGCATATACCTCATCAAATGTTCATAGACATAAATTAGGGATCTAAATTATAGACCTCTAACTGTTAAGTCTAATTCGTAATTGGGCCAAATCGTGGTATTGGTCCCCTCTTCTTGTTCTGCGTGTGCGTCTCCACTATGTGCAAAGTCTATGGAGGTTGAAAGAAGTCCCCGGCTATGACGAAATGAATGGCGGTGAATGGAGTGGCTAGTGGGGATCTGGGGACCTATTTCGCGATAATGCCTCTACTACTAGGGTTAATTGTATAACGTTAGACCTATTGTCCGAGTTTCTTTCACATGAAGGTTATCATAATTGACTTTCAGGCATAAGCAGGAGTGATAGACCTATGTCTAACGTTAGACCTCTAAAATGCTTACTATGAGTATGACTTTTCGTTTAACTACACGTTGATATACCGTTCATTGTCAGATTTAAGTTCTTCTCCCCCCCCCCCCCCCCCCTTCCCAAATTTAATCGTGGTTAGAACCGAAAAGATCCTACCGAATAAATTTCTTTCACGTAAATTCACCTTTGAAAGGCAGCTCGGTTGTCGTGTAGTGTCTGCTCATCGTTAGCCCCGCTTCTGTAGTAGTCGTAAGCATTCTTGGCAAGATGCTTTCCGGCATAATCCTCCAAATCTTGCAAACAAACAATGGATGACATCGTAGATTCGTTGGCCGTGAGCTCCAGCTAGACTAGCACCTAGGATATGGCCGATGGGCGATGTGTCAGAGTTGTCGGACCCAAAGTTTAGAGAGCTAAGGTACGGATCGCGCTGGTGTGGTTCGTGTGTATAGCTGTGTGAGACTGGAGAAAGGGAGAGATTGCAAGTCCTACACACCGGCCCGCAGTCCGAAGTGGGTCGACAGTACGTGAAGGACACTTTGCCGAGTTACTCAATCGTGTGTTATCATCAACAGTACCAAGACAACTCGACCTGCACATGTCTGACCCTGACCAACGCGACCGCCTACCACAATGGCAGGTTATGCTGTCAATGGACTTCGGGATATGTATTGGACGAATCTAATACCCGGGTATTGAGGTACAGTATATTCAGTTAATGTTCCATATGGGTACGCCACTCATTGTACCTGTACTGCAAACTCTTTACATGTACCAAGTACCAGTACCTTTCGTTTTTTTTTCCAAACTAGGCAGTCGAAAGTCATCAGTTTTGTTGGATGTCTCTGTATCTGTATCTGATCTGTCCATTGCACAATCTGTACAATCACCAGCATGTGTGTATGTGTGTGTGTGTGTGTGTGTGTGTGGGGGGGGGGGGGGGTGTCAAGTGCCAAACACATACACAAATTCTGAGATGAGCCTTGTTTACAAGATTGTTAACAGTGGTGGATCCAGGCAGGGATGCACTGGGTGCACACCCCTTTAACCACCTTCATATACATATGGATTGAGTGAATGCAACAATATTAGTAGAACACTTCAGTGAAAGTTTGGGGAAAATCCGACAATCCGTTCAGAAGTTATGAATTTTTAAAGTATCTGTGCAATCACTGCTGAATGAGGAGACTACTACAATGTATGATGTCACATGCGTACAACGGTATAAGGAAAATAAAAAGAGAATTTCACAAAACTTTGTTTTTTGAATAAAGTGCACATTTCTTCGACTCGTTACTGACATATGTTAAGGGAAATATTATTCCCCTTGTCTTCTGAAAGAGAGAAGTCGAGTGTTCTTTTGTTATGTAAGAAAAGTGAAAATATGTTGAATTTTCTTTATACTTTCTTTATATCGATGTACTCATGTGACATCACAAGCTATATAGTAGTCTTCTCATCCACCCGTGACTTTTTTTTTTAACAAAAGAAACAAAAAGAAAAAAATAGGTGGGCGTGTGCACCCCACTTTAATTTTGTACAGGCGCCCCTCGGCTTTACGGAATTCCTGGATCGATCTGCCCCTGGTTCATATCCATACAGTCCACTTTAACTGGACTGTTTCATGATGTCTCTCGTAGGCATGTTTTAGAGCAATGTACTAAAAGGACATTATTACAGGTATACGGACACAAATACATTTATGGCTGGTATGTGCATCTCTTCTTTTTTTTCTTTTTTTTAAATACTGTAAAAGTGGAAATTTTTGCGGTGTTGATATTTCGCATTTCGCGCAACCAGAAACTAGCATGAAAATAAAAGCATGCGAATATTTATGCTTGCCATATGTTCCTGTGCGTAATGTCTTGATTCCGCGGAATTAAAAACACGCGAAACTCTTCTTGCCTGGCCAAGTGCGAAAAATTAGTTGGGCGAAAAATTAGTTGGGCGAAAAAATATTCACTTTTACAGTAGATAGGCCTATGACAAGAAAGATTGAAATGAATTGTTCAGAATGAATTAGAACTATTATTGTCAATGAGGAATAGAACATATAAGAGACTGAATAGCATTTCTAATGTGCCCTCTTAAGTCACATCTCTATACACCTCTATCTCCCTATACAGCAACCATTTTTCTTTCTTTTTCCCCCCGCGCTATATGTAGATGTTCTCTAGGCTCTCCAAATAGATGACTGAGCATCCAGATGCCTAATCCCTCCCCCCCCCCCTTTTTTTTTTTGCTTTACAAGAAAATGTCTGTAGTGAAGCTGGACTGATTTCAACTTAGTGCCTTTAAACACACACACATACTTACTATATCCATTTCAAATAACCATGATTCTTATGTATTGATATCACAACACAAATGTACATTTATACCAGTACATAATGCATATCAATACGTAAGAATGACCATGATTAAAATGGATAAAACCTTTCCTGCAATTATCAAATGTTACAGGCTTGTAGAGCCAATACCTTAAAGATCCAGTATTGTGGGGATATACCATGCAATAAGAAGGCTGGCCCAACATGGATATATTCAGGAATCCCTGTATTTAAACAAATTGTGTACAGTTTTATCACTGATCTCTGTTAAGTACACACACAGCTGAAGAATCACAACTTGAGCCAAACGTTATCAATGACTATACGCTTCGAAGAATAGACATTTGCAGATGGGCAATTTTGCTATAGCAGGCCTGTGCTAGTCACTGTTTTTAAATGCACCCCAGTGGGCAGCGATCAATTCAATTTAATTGGGTCAATTCAACTGGGTCAACCTTCTCTCCCCATGCAGCCAGGTCTTTAAAGAATCAAAAGAATTGTGCAATCGATGGTGAACAACAAAGCAGTACAACACAACAATCCACAATCTTATTTTAGGTTTTGTCCAGGTTGTTTTTCTTAATACAAATTGCAAAAAAAGAAGAAAACATGTTACATTGTACATTTATTCTGATGCACGTTCCATATATACTGTAGTGGTGAAAACGACATATATTACTCAGATGCAAAGAAGTTCACTGATGGGGCAGACAGAGAAACATTTGCATATAGAAATAGTGTCACTAGATTGTGTAAAATAATGTGTGTGTGTGTGTGTTTGTGTGTGTGCGTGTCCAGGAGACACAATGATACAAGGTACGATCTAGAGTTGGGAACACTCCTGGGGTATTCTATGCATCAACAAAAAGGTATGTCAAGTCTGTAACACTGACTGGCTTTAAGAGCACACCACAGTTATAACAAGCCGTGCTGCAACAATAGGCCTATTAAACTATGTACAAATAATTCTATAATAACAACTGAAGTCTAACAAAACAGGTGAGCAATAAAAGACTACTGTTTTACAAGCTTATGAGAGAACAAAGATGTGTCGCTGTAACTAATAGGAACTGTAAAACCAAATTTTATGCATCCAATCAAAATTCTCTCGTGTACATGATATACATGCAATAACCGAAAGATCACAGGCGAGATATCCTAGACATTTTAATAGATATCATTTTAAATTACCAGGCAATTACTTTAAAATTTCTCTACAATTCAATGATGGAATCTTCAATAATAAGAGCAGCTTGTCTGGCGCATCACTGCGATTTCAACCAAAGAACCATTTTTCTTTTACAAGGTGTGTCCCTACATGGAGAATATAATTTGCCACCTATAAACTTTATAAAACACCTTTTAATGATGTCTGATGTAAGGAAAAGTGGAATAGAATGTGAATCAATAACCAAACAGGGAAAAGTGTGTTAATACTCCTGTATTCATTCACACGTGGCCCATCCTCACAACGGCCTGATGAAGTCATCAAACATTTATTTGACATTTTGTAAAATTCTCCAGATGAAAATATAGTTTGTTGAACTTTTTTCTAAAAAAAGCTTTCTCACAAACGATTAGAAAGCTGGTCATCATATGAGCACAGTCTTGAGAAAATTAGCTCAATAGTTTTGATGAAGTCAAGTTTGCAGCAGATTAGGCTTGCATATAATACACAATGGCTCCATTCAAAACACCATGGTAACACGCTTTATCTAAACAAAATATCTCCATTTTTTTCATATCCTTAGTCTTTGAAATTTTCATGGGAAGCTGTATCGATATCAAGCTTTTGAATTTCACACAAAATACAAAACGCCTTATTTGTTAAACATATTATGTTACTGTGTGACTTTGATATCTTCAACATCTGCAACTTTCTCAGTCTAAAATGGAGATGGGTCACACTTTTGTAGGTACAGTCTTGGGCACATCATGTTTGGGAAAGAGATTACAAAACCTGTAAACAGCCCAGAAATATACAATAAAAATCACACTCTTTGTCATCATTTTTAAGGTATGTTGTCATCGAGATATCACGTCACAAACCTTTCTATGTACGTACCTCAAAGTTCATATAGACCCAAAAATCACCACTAAAAATGACTCCCTGACATTATTTGTATTGTATGCTCACAAAACAAACACTCAATTAGTGACTACTGCAGAAACTGCCCCAAAGAACGACCTATCATATACAAACAAATAAAAATAGATGGTTTCTTAGTAAGTCTACCACAAACTGCATCACCAATCAACAGACACAAAGACATCGGTGTGTGTGTATGTGCATTATGTCGGAGACAGAGTTATAACATATCCCTTCATTTACATTGCAAGGGCGTTCTCTTCATCACACCAAATGAAATCATCACTTTTAGATTTGCATACTTTTTGAGATGACATCATTTCCTTCCCAATTCTCACAGATATCCATGCATTTGACATTCCTTCGGTATCTTACATTTCTCTTCTATTCAATGCAGTTACTTGTTCATGTGGCATAATATGTACAACCACGATGCCAACTTTGATATGTACATGTGCTAAAAAGTTTGACGTGCATTGGTACGTGCAGACCTACCCCCCACCAAAAAAAAAAACAACAACAACCCAACAACAATGCATTCATTTGTTCCTTCACTCACATTTGTCTTATTCACTGTAACTTTATGTTGACTTTAAAATGATGTAATTTTGAAACTGCATCTTCTATATAAATGTTTAAATGCCCAGAGCATTTTTATGCAGCATAATAATTTAAGTGCAATTTACAATTTTTTGTGGACATCTCAAAATTTGTCTGCATCTAACATCTGAAATTCTACTTTCTTAAAATACTACAAAAGGGAGCAATTACAAACATAATATACAAAATATTGAAAACAAAACACATACCACGAGAAAAAAAAAAGAGAAAAAAACACACACATTCAGACATACTAGAGATTTGACAGTTTATACTGAATAATGCCTGCAAACCGAAGTTTGGCTGTCTCAAGTACATGGACACACAAATTACATACACCCTACTTCACAGCCCTCACGTGAGCATTATTTCCATGTTCATCTTCATGCGTCCCTTGTCCAGCGGGAGGTTGACCAGCTGCTCCAGACCCCTCCTGAGGTCAGCCAGGCTTGGCTGATCAGCGGGGTCACAGCTGGGCACGTTGAGGAGGGTGTGGAAGAAGTGCTTCCAGTTTGCCCTGGCTCGCCTGCGTTGAGAGAACGGCATGAAAACAGTGTTTTCAGCATGGTTAGAGAAGCCTGACTGTATGGATGTTTCATCAAATCTGTCCTCCACACCAGCTGAGGTTCACCTGATTGTGAGTTGCCTTAAAGTCAAAGGATAGTTCTCACGAGGGCTGAAAATTCATCTTTCACAATCTTGAAGTTGCTTGTAATACACTGAAAGGATCTACACATTGTACCAAGAAACTTGTCTGGCTGACACAATTTGCCAGGATAATGAGTTGTTCTGGAGTATTTTGAGATCAAAATCATAAAGAAATAAAAGTATAAGTCTTGGAACCCAAGTTTTATTCGGGGAACCCGAGTTTTATCATGAAGAGCCCTCCCCATTCATAAGTGGGTAGGTAGAGCATTACTTTGTGATCGATTATGCCCTAGCAATCCTATCTCCCAACAAGCTGCATGCAATTCATTCTAGCATGGAAGATCATTTGATTCTGCTGTGGCCCAATCTGTTGATTATCGATTATGATTCAGAATTTTTTTTTTTCTTAATCGAACTGAAATCATATTATCACAGTGTTATTTCACACATGTGTCCATTTCAGTGCAAAAATCAACAGTTTCTGCAGGTATATGGAAACTACGTTTTACTCTAAGTGGGGAAGGACACACCTGTTCACAAATCTAGGCTGGTTTTATCAATCCCAGCTTCCCTGCTTAGAGAAGAGCAAACTTTCCCATCCAATCAACAGTGAGGTCAAAAGGTTATTACAATTTCTAGCACCCTGTGACCCAACATCACACCACTACTTGCTGATGATCAATCTAACAACAAGCTGCGTTCCAAACTACGACTGACAACTGTTGGTCTGTAGAAACAACTATGGTTATCCAAAACATATACAGTCAACATTGCCCAAGTCGAATCTATTTGGACTGAAGAAATAGCTTTGACTTACAGAAAATTTGACTTATGAGTGATTAAAATCAGTAGAATTAGTATATAAAGAGAAGAGGATTTGAAAAGACCTTCAACTTGGGCGATTACTGTAAAACATGATACATTCGCGGCATAAATTTTTCGCAAATTGGAGCCGACGCCCTTTTTTGCGGCATGAAATTTTCGCGAACTGCCACTGGCATTCAATGCATATAGTGTAGACAAGAACTTTCGCGTGCATTTTAATTTTGCGAATCTTTGTGCTCGCGAAATTCGCGAAATTAAAATGCACGTGAACATTCCTCATTTTACAGTATTCAACTTAAGCAAGGTTGACTGTATGCTACATTTTCTTTTAAAACAACTCGCTGCATGGCAAACTCAACCCAACCCAAATACATAATTGTTCAGAAAACAAATTCATAAATACACCAATGATACTAAGGAAGACGATTGCATTGATGTATTGCACTTAATTTCGGAGGGATCGTGATCTCTCCCCACATGTTATAGGAAAGTGGATTTGTGTTCAGTGCCAGTGATGATGTAAATATCCCAAAAGTCACTGCAGTATTATCCTTCTTTACAATATTGTTCTGATTTTGTACACTGGTAACTATATATAAATGTCTTACTGGAACTGTTTTCTTTCTTTTTTTTTCAAGAAAGAGATCACCAATTGCTATGGCAGATTTTTCAGCACTTGTCACCCTCTGCACAAATGTATTTGTCAGAATTTTGGAGTCTAGATATTTGTTCCAAGTTCATCATGTCACTGCTGGCAACTGGGGATAGCCTGGTGGTAGCGTTGCTGCACGAAAAGCAGGAGATGACAGGTTCAAATTTTACTGATTCTTTTTCTTTTTCTGACATGTTTGTCGAAAATGTAGTTCAGCAGCTGTGATCTTACAAATACATTGTACAGAGGGAGGCAACTGATGACAAATTTGTAATGGTACAACTGTATTTTGTTGGAAATGAAATATATGAAATGGAACCAAATCGAATCAAATATTGTTGTGCTGACCAAGGAGGAAATGAGGACACACCTGTGAATGTTAGATGTCATCTTCCACTGACCACCTTCCTGGTAGACCTTCATGTAGCTTCCAAAGAGCAGGCAGTGCACTGTACCAGCAATGCCATAGTAGTCAACCTGTTCATCAAACAAAGAGCATACAGAGCACAGTATTTAAATGCCATAGTTTCGAGCAGATGATCGAGATGGCAGATCGCGATCTCCTGATCCAAGATCTACTTCAACAGTAATTCATAATGATAACAAATTCTATAAGAGCTTCACGCAATCACAGACATGGCAACCTCATCTTCTAAAAAAAAAAAAAATAACAACAAAACAGAGTAAAATCAAACACATGATGCACAGGTTAAAATACATTCTGAAAGCAGAAATCATAGTTTTGTGTAAACTAAAGAAAACTGCACAAGTGAAGATTGTTTATTCAACATAAAAAGTAAAAAACAAAAACCATATTTGATTTTGGATGAAGGTACAGATAAACAAATAAAGGAAAAGAAAAAAAAAAAGAGCTAAGTACTGGTAAAATGTACCAGTTGGTAGCTCTGTAATCCGCTGTCAAGATGTTTGCATATTGTCATGGTGACTTGTGAAAGTGAGTTACAAAGTATAGTAAATCTTTAACATAAAGGATTCCTGTACAGATTATTTTGAGTGATGATTACTCTCACTGAACTTGACATAATGTCATGAGAAGCTCTTCATCGCTCTTCCTCTCAGGAACTTTAAAGAAGAGCTAGGCCTTGATTGGGTCTCTAGAGTTTTACAGTTGTCACAACATCTCTGCAAAAAATGTTTCCATTTGAAGTCCTTCAATGTTTTCTATCAGAGGTCAGCTTTTCATAATGACTTCAGATATCTGTTCCTTTAATTGTTGCATATTTGTAGTATGTTTTGCTGCTTTGATATAACCCAAACAAACAATGTAATCCTGGAAAGATCAGATGCTGAAAAACTATGACACTAGGCCCACACCAAGCCTCACATTTTGGTCTACAATGATAGATATTTTGCCTTTTAGTGACAACCACAACAATGAAAACTTGATAAGTGAAGCTATGATTATGAAAAATTATGACTAAGATAAACTGTTCGAAATTCTGTCATTCTCATTGTAAATTCTCTCACCCTTGTTAATCAAAGAACTCATCAGTTCTGGTGACAACAGATTGAGCAAACTATAACAACACATGAATTCTCTCAAGAGGAACAATTAAACTGGGAGTACCACCCAAACTGGGTGCAGCATTTCGTCCCCATATCATACCTGGTAGGTCCATGGCCGCCCTGACTGCATCTCGGTGCAGTTGAAGCCGCTGGTATTACACTTGGCAGTGAAGGTGGTGCCCTCCGGGAACAGCCTCATGTCGATGCTTCGGCCCATGTCAATCAGCTTCAGGAGGTTGCTGGTGTCATGTGAGCATGTCACATTATCGCTGACAGCGCTATAGGGGAAATCAATCCATCAATTAATCAATTAATCACCCTAAACTACAAAAAGGGAAGTGCACACATTATGTCACAAATCTTCTTCACAACAAACCAAATGTTTGTGATTCATTCTCGGATGCATGTAATACATTCTCCATTTCACGAAGGCACAAAAATAGAAAAAGCCAGCGAAATTTGCATAAGTTTAAATGAATTTTAAGCAAATATTTTTTTAGAAAGAAATGCATCAATTATACTTTGGCACCTTAGAGCGGCAAAGCAAATGTTACATATGAAGTTGAATATCACCTTGGTCTATGCTTTCTTGTCAGTCTAGTCAAGGCGCTAATTCCTGTAAGGGGCTTAATTAAGGAGTTCGTTCAACCCACCCCGCAGAAATGGTTTGACCAGACAGGGCGGTAGATGGGACCTCCATGAACATCTCCAGGTAGTATGTGATTCCAAATTGTGGTGTCAGTAGAATTTTACTGGCGACTTTTCATCATTATTTGTTGGAACAAACGTAATAGAGTTTGCGCACACCAAGACTATTACACGCACCACTAGCACTGTTACAGGTGCAAGTGCCAGTGCTACGTGTAGTAGTCTTAGCGCACATATACTTTTTCTTCGACAAACAAGGGGTTTTGCCTGCAAACTAACTTTTCACGCCAAGCTGTGGTCGGTGTAGTGTAGTTTCTAGCCATTTTAATTCGTCTTTATTTCTCCGAGTTGAAGCTAGCCGAGTGAGAGCGCATACCCAGTGATTGTGACGCCCGAATCGCAATCACTTGGAATGTGCACTTATTTGGCTTAGCGCAATACAGCGGGCTCTCCAGAATACACAAGCTGCAACTCAGAGAAATAAAGACGAAATAAAAACTGCTAGAAATTAAGACTAGGGTCGGTGACGCTTGTCGCTATTGGGGCACTGAAAATGACAAAATTATCACAGTTTTTGCATTTATTTCAAAAAGAATTCATCAAAACTGCATAGAACTATATATGTACATGTTGCTATAGATGTCAGCAATACATTGGGATTTATTGTAAGTAATAATATTGTGCATGGTTACCATGGTAACCGGATGTCTACAGGTGATTGGTAACCCCCAAAATGCCTCCTACTGTTGCAAACTTTTTTTTTTTTTTTGGGGGGGGGGGGGGGTTATTTTTTAGATACAATTAAAAAAAAAGTTTTTTCATTGATCATCGTAAAAGAAGTATTTTCCTGTTCCCATGGCAACCAGTATTATCCAATCAGGATTCAGCTGTCAATAACTCAAAAACTAAGGCCCATAATTTCAAAAAGCTCAATAAGCATTTCCTTCCTTCTGTAAGTGTACCACATATGTGAAGAATATATTGAAGCATTCTCAAGTTACAGCAAAATTTGTAAACAAAGGCATAATAAACGGCCACTGAAAGAAAGATATCATTTTTTTTTAAATAGTAAAATGCATGAAAAAAATTGCATCCGTCGTACTTTCAACACAAATTTGACTTCAAAGTATAGGCAAATGTAGTTTTTAGTAATGTATGGACACAACTTTCCCTTACAAATATAAGTGAATACAGAGAACAAAGCCAATTATATTCTAAGGTTAGCTCTTTTGAGTATTTACAGAATGATGGTTATTCAAAACAATTAAGAGCAGAGGAAAGCATTTGATTGTTCACGTTCTTAACATACTTAAAGGAAGTTTATCCAAGAATGCAGAAAAATTCATTTCTAAAGAAGGAATATACACGTGCACTGGATTATCCATCAAAGAATTAATCACACTTTTTGTGTTCGTAAGCTATTGTAAAAAAAAAAATAGAATAAAATGAAAAATCATGATATGTAAATTTGTATCAAAACGTGCAGTAATGAATTAATGTTAAGGAGAGAATTACGGGGAAAAAATCTTGAGCGTCTTTTCCCTTTTATCCATGGCAGGCTAATTTTACAGTGTTAAGGTAGGTACTTTAATATCCGATCTACAATGAGTGATGTGCACGAAAGACAAAAACCCCAAACAAACAAACAAACAAACAACCTGTCTAAATTCCATATATATATATATATATATATTTTTTTTTTTTTTTTTTTTTTTGGGGGGGGGGGGGTTACCAATCACCTGTATGCATCCGGTTACCATGGTAACCATGCACAATATTATACCTTACAATGTATCCCATTGTATTGCTGACATCTCTCGCAACATGCACATAATATGTAGTTTTAATGCGTTTTGATGAATTCTTGGTGAAATACATGCAAAAATTGTGATAATTTTGTCATTTTCAGTGCCCCAATAGCGACAAGCGTCACCGACCCTTGATTTCTAGCCTTTTTTATTTCGTCTTTATTTCTCTGAGTTGCAGCTTGTGAATTCTGCAAAAGCCCCTGTATTGCGCTAATCCGAGTGAGGGTGTATACAAAGTGATTGCGACAAAAACAGTTCGGGCATCGCAATCACTGTGTATGAGCGCTCACTCGGCTTACTTCAAGTCGGAAAAAAATGAAGACGAAATAAAAACGTCTAGAAACTATACTACACCGACCCCAGGTTGTATGAAAAGTTAGTTTGCAGGCAAAAACCCTCGTTTGTCGCAGAAAAAATCTGTATGGGCTAAGACTACTACACGCGCCACTGGTATTGGCGCATGTAGCAGCTCTAGTGGTATGTGTAGTAGTCTTAGCTTGCACAGACTTCTTCTCGAAGAATAAGGTCTTGTCGCAACTAAAGTGGCCTGTAAAATCTTATTGATACCACAATTTGGAATCACATACTACCTAGGGGTGTTTGAGAGGGTCCAACCGACCACCCCATGCAGTCAAACCTTTTCTGCGGGGTGGGTTGAACGAAGTCATTTTTTCAGGGTCCCTGCGCCTGGACTAGTCTCATCAAAATCAATTTACATGGAGTAGACCGCATTCCCTTATCTATACTCACAAGTTTGCGATGAGAAAATTGTCTGGCTTGATATCGCCATGGATGATGTTACAGCGGTGCATGAAGTCAACGATCTGGAGAATTTCGATGGTGAAGAGGATGACCCAGTTCTCCTGCATGGCATCCCCACTCACGGACCTCACCGTATTGATGAAATCCAGCAGGGTGCCGTTGCGGTGGTACTCTGTCACCAGGCAGCTGCTGTCCGCATAGACATGGGCACAGTCTGCCGACATCAGGCATGGGCGCTGCATGGTCATACAGAGAGTGTAGGGGTCAGTGTGATATGCAGAGTTTAATACTATTGCCTCTCGCTTGCCTTGGGCAAATATAATTTCATGTTGGGTAAGTGAAAATATAAAAATGGTAATATTTACTATCCCCCAATCGAGAAGGTAAAATTTCAGTCATAAAATGGGGAAGGGTGGAATCTTCCTTAAAAGTGAGCCAAAAATTGTGTAGAATTAGTGCACATGAAAAAGTCACTGTTAACAGTAAAAAATGAAGCTCACATGAATGCTTACAAGTCGAGGAAGTAACAAACACACCGCACAATGACTGTTTTGGTAATTAAGGAGCCAAGGCAACACTGAATTCTGGCTGTCTTGATATCACAGCAAGCACAAGAGCAGCCAACTGACTTGAGAGAAACACTTGAGAAGGAGATATCATGGTGGTGTAAGTGCATGCGAACATGTCGAGTCTAATGTTATGTAGACAGTGCAATCACATGGTGACTCAGCTCAGATTGCCAACACAACAATTAGGTGATGGAAAAGAAAAACGATTAGTAACTGCATTGACTTTTTGACACGTACTAAGTATAATACCGTTTAAAGAATTTAAAACAAATCCCATCCCATCCCATGTCAATTTGTTGTCTGTCTGGTGGTCACAAAGAGTGTGCATTTTTGTTATCTTCCCCTCTGCCCCTCTCCCCTCCCTTATGGCACTGGTGATTTGGATTTCATTACAGTCTTCTAGATATTTTAGTATGATCAATTGAGAAAAATAAACATCTTGCTGGATCAAGGATATGACAGTTGACATTTGCATCTCATTGTGCAGGCAAGAATGCAAATTTTTATACCAACTATATGTCATTGATTTTTCAGTCGTATGCTCTTAATGCCACCTCTATAAGCAGCAAAATTATGTCCTATTCCACACAATGGTAAAATCGTCGTGATGAAAATAAAAATGATGGCATTACGCCGACTTACGACGTCAACCTGTGAGGGCAGCCTACTGAGCCGGGCATGGAGTTCCTTCACGATGTAGAATTCCCAGGGGCATGGAGGTCGCTGGACTTTCAGCACCACCTTTCGGTCCTCGTAGTCGAGATCGGTGATGTCCTGAGCGTCTAGGCATCCAGCGAGGTAGATGGTGGCAAAGGCTCCCTCACCAACCTTCTTGTTCACGTTGTAGACATTGATCTCATCCCCTTGTGAGTGGATAAAATGCAAAATATTGTGGTTAGGGACATGGATTTATAAGGATGAGGACCACAATAAAGATGACTGAACCAAACTTTTCACTTTAAATCAATACCAATGGTTTTGATCTGTTTGCCCAGTTTTCTAATCTACCCATATGAGACATCACAAACAGAACGAAAGAAAATAGATATAAAAATGGCGTCCAATGAAAATATCCATCAAATACCATAATAAAAAGTGTGCTACTCTTCATAATTGGGGTTGGAAATTTTGCATGGCAAAGATGCATATTTATGATTTTCAAATCAAGAACAGCACATGCAAACCACCTTCAAACCAGGTCCACACAGCAATCATGCACTCACCAAAATTGACAGCAAGTCCCGGCTGTATATCCGGCATCTCCTGCTCATGCTGGTAGAAACCTTTGTACATTGTCAGTGGCTTAGAGAGGTTAGCAAGGAGGGAACTCTGCAGCTGAAAGTTGAAGGGATCCTTGAAGTCCGGCGACTCCTCCACACCCGTCGCTGCAGCCATCATGCTCTGCTCCAACACGGCAGAGACATCCACCAGGGTCCTGTCGGGGATGAAGCTGCACTCCAGGGCGGGCAGATCGTCTTTCTGCAGGAGGCTGACCCGCCGCGTGGATTCATCCTGCGGTCCCTCCATGCGAGAGTGCTGGGACCGATCGAGCATGGACGCCTCGTGCTGGAGGGGGGCACCCAACATAGAATGGGGTGCGACCGGTGATGGAGGCGGTAGTTGCTCTTGTGGTTGGGCATCAGACACCATTGGCTCATCCTGGTCGACATGGATGCTGAAGCCAGAAGCCGTGGGGACAGGTGTTGGCTCTGGTTTGTCCTCTGCACAGCTGGCACTGGCAGGCGGATGACTGCATTCAAGAGAGGTATGGGAGTTGGAAGAGGAACTGGAGCTGGAGGCAGAGGATCGCACATTCTCATTGCTGGTCTCCATAATTGGGCTGTGGAAGAGAAAATGAGAAAAGTGGAATGATTGAGATATTGTGAAATGTGTGCAAAAAAAAAAAAAAATGTCTGTGTCAACATTCTGGGGACTTACAGTGAAGAGATTAGTGATGAAAGCTTTATCAGCTGACAAAATGCCATTTTGACAGAATGAGACAATGAAGATTTGTTATCCTAGCTGAAGTTTACATAACATTACTGTGATCAAGGTTTTCAAGTGCCCTTTTGACTGGTTGTATGCCTCTGTGTACATCTCTAGACTCAGGGATTGCTACAAGATTTGTTGGCACCCCCCCCCCCTTTGCCAGGGCACCACCACCACCATTTGCACAAACTATGATTCCTCCACCAATGATGTTTTCGGCCTAGTTTAGTAAAAAATCAGCTTTTGGTTTTCAGGAAAAACCTGAAATAGTGAGAAAGTTTTATGTATCAAAGTCAACAAATGGGGTGTGGTGAGCAATTACTATTACTAAGATCACTTCAGCCATAGTTCAGGTGAGCTAAACAGACTCATCCAGAATACGGCTTGATTGATAATAATAACTTTTATATAACGCCTAAAGAGATCCTTGTCATTTGATTGGCTATTTGGCATTGATCATTTAGCCCATTTCACTATGACGTCATCATCCGTGCAATTGTGGCTCCATTTACCGTGCAATTTTGGATCCATACAAATTGCTCCATTGCACGCTCACTGAGAACCCTGCACACTACGTGTGTAAAACGCTTGCGTTTGCAATGTGTGTATGCGACCATGCACTAGCATAAACAGCTTAGTGAGCACTCTCACGATCTCAGATTCTCTCGTTTCTAAATTAATAAAACCTCAGATGACAAGGATCTATTTTAGGCATTACATAAAACAAATAATAAATGTTTTTCATTCGTGTGATGGACAGAATATTTCATTCAATGAAAGATGAAATGTTTGGTCCATTCAACTCGGCTGCGCTCGCTGAATGGATCATTTCATCTTTCACTTCATGAAATATTCGGTCCATTGCACTCACAAACATTCATTATTTGTATACTATTGAACACAAAAAAAAAGGTTTACTGACCTTAGTGGTCCTCCAGAGTGGTTAGCCGTGTACTCTGTCTTCTCAAAGCTGTCATTGACTGGATGGGCTACGACTCGGGACGCCAAGCCAGAACCACTGACACTACCGGCCCCTGGGATGGGACGTGTCTCAGTAGGCACCTGGTGAGAGAGGCCCTCTGTGACGGGTCCCAGGCTTGCACCCAAGAGGGTCTGCTCCACCTCACGGGGCTTGATGGTGCTCATGGGCGGAATGAAGGAGAGCTGGCCGTACTGGGAGGCATTGTTGAAAGGCGTGGAAGCCATGCGGGCTGCCACCTCAAAGGAATGGTTGCCAGAGGAGGGGGCCAGGGTGGCATTCATGTGCTGGGAGGAGGCCAGGGGGTCAGCGGGCGGAGCCATGAGCTGATGTGATGCATTCCCAGCATCCGTTACCTTCAAAACAATTGAAAGAAACCATTTTCTTCTGTCAGTAGGCCCTGTTTGTGGTCCGGAATCTTCTAAATGAATACACATTCTACTAAAAGAGAAGAAAAAAAAAATAAAAAAGAAAGGAGGTATCTAATCTGCTGGAAAGAAAAAAGAGGTACAACCAGAGAACAAAAAAGATATACTCCTGAGTTGTTAGTTGATACATCAGTACAGACTGTACCATTCAAAATGCATCTCAGAATAAGTGCTGATTTGTTGTCAAGCAGATTGTGAAAGAGTTTCTTTGCAGGTCCATAATGGCGGTACTCACTCCATGTAAAACAAATGCAACAGCAGAATAACCACAGTAAACTAAACTCACCATAGCGCTTTCTGCTGCTGGGACGTCGTCTTCCAGTGGCTCAAATGGGATGGACTTAGAAGACTGCAAGATACCTGCCATCTCTCTCTTCATCTCCTCTTGTCTGTAATCTGATGGAGGGCTGTCATAAAACGATATAGATACAAAACTGTCATTTTTCTTTTTTTTTTTTAAATCTCAGTCTTCATGCCATAGAGCTCTGGCAGTTCAAACATTCACATCTAGCTATAGGGCATGTAGGATGATTGCTTATGCATGTGTGTGTCTTTTGTTTGGGTTTTTCTACATGCAACACACACAAGGTCTTATATACACCAAATGCAAATGGAGAAACAAATAGTCCCTAAGTTTGTTTTCAAGAAAATACATTGAAATGTAATTTTGTACAAAATCTGCATGACATAATTCCAGAATACAAAATTGTAGTCTGAAGTAGATGCCTTGGAATTCTTCAAGTTTTTGAGGCACGTGTCTACGGGTACCACTTTTTAATGGGTTTTAGACGTGAGGGAAATTTCTCCAGCCATTGTGAGATGGTGGCCATTTTCTTCAAGGGACTGTAAAGACATATTTGACTGTACTTTGAAATCCTAATTTCAAATGATGACTTTAAATTGGATTCCTTATAATAGCATGATAATATGTGACCCTGCATCACAAAACCAACAAAAAGTTGCCAGACATGGATATTTAGTTATGGGCAGATTCTGAAAGAGCACACTCTAAGCTTTAATATAATGTATAACTCAATTCAAATGGACTCTCCTAACCTATCTAAATACTGGAAAGAAAGCACAAACTCTGGAAAAGTGTTAACTGAGAAAAGAGGCTCTGAAGTACATGGTAGTCTATTCAAGCGGTTAATCTTTACCAAACCATGCTAGCTGTGCGTGGAATGGAACAAAAAGCAGGATGTAAACCACAGGAGCAGCAACAATGAAGGGATAATGAGATTAAGCTGAAATTTAGCATGCTCTATTAACACATTCTGTCCATGACTGATGCCAACTTTCAAGGCAGCAGTAGTATCTTTTCAAAAGTTATTAGAGTTGAAAGTGAAGAGTGCGCAAAGGATTTTCAAGAAATGAAAAGGGGTCTCTAAGACATATTTACCCAAAGAAGCTTCTTCAGTGCAAGCAATGCTCTTCAAGAGGGCATTGCCATTATTGTCATTATGCAAGCATTGCCAGCTGCCAATTTTGATGCCTGGGTGGAGATCAAGGAGACATCATGGGTAAATATGTCTTGTCCAAGAATATATAGACAGCACTTGGCAGGACTCTAACCTGTGACCTCTGTTTGAACTTCTAGAGTCCTATATCCACTATACCACAGTGCCCCTATTGATTTACTTACGTGTTCTCTTTTGTGTTTCCTGGTTCATCTTCAAATATCTTGATTTTCTCTCCTCCCCCTCTGACATCGACATTCTCATCGTAGACTGGGATTCCGGAGGAGCAGTGTGCATCCATGTCTGTGGCAGGTGCGGCAGTAAGAGAAGAGGGAGCAGCGGAGGAGACACTGCAGGGCTGGGGGTAGCCTGGCACGGTGGAGGCCATAAGGGGTTTCCTCTCGCCAAAGGGCACTCTGCCACCAGTGTGGGCTGTGGACGACGCCGGAGGAAGTGTGGGTTGTTGCAACAGGGTAACAGCGGGTCGGACGGCGAGTGGCTGCCTCCTGGGTACAATGCCATGCCCTGCAAATCCTCCAACTTGGGTGAAGGCACTGCTGTTGTCTTCAAAGATGAATCCTGTCTTCATTTTCTCATCTGTGTAGTGAAAGAGACATATATAACGATGAATGAAATATGATATAAATGACACTGGCATTTAAAGGAGTTAATGTGAAAACCTAGAGTAAATCTTTAGATCTTGACTAAGCAACAGAATTTCAACTTATCTTCTGCACTTCATTTTGTCTTGCAGAAGTTTACAAGCAAAGGGATGTAAAGGATAAAATACTACATAATGGTCTCTGACAACAATGAAACCATTTCATTCAAGTTTTCCACTGTGACTACCAGACACTCACCGTTGGCAAGTATAAAATTTACTCTAAAAGAGATTCAACTTACTGTCCTCATCTTTGGTCTCGGTATTGGCAAACTCCATTTCAAACTCCTTATCCTGGCTTGGGACATCTCTGATGGACAAATCCCCCAAACCAAACATGTTGCTCTCGAGAGAACTGTTCAACATGGCATTGATCACACCGAGGGCCTCCTTGGTGTTGATGGTAGGCGAGGGCGCCGTCAGGCCTTTTGGGGTGCGAATGCTGCTGAGACGATTAGACAGGTAGTGGGCGCCGGCTGCCGCAGAAGTGGAGGAGGGTGTCTTGTTGCTCGAACTTGCGGACAGATTGGCCAAGGGTGTCTTGTTGTCAGTGGCTGTGGTGTTAGGGTCAGCGCTGGTGTTCAGGTAGATACTCTGATTTGGGGTGACAGTATCGGGCCGACAGTGGATGGTTTCAGTCAGGATGGTAGTTGAAGGTGCTGCATTAGCAACTGAAAGGCTTTGGGTACCTGACAGAGTGTTGGCTGTCACGGTAGCTGGCTGGCTCACGGGTCCAAAACTCCCGGCTGACTGACAAGTGGTACTTTTTGGAGCCTGAGTCTGCTCACGATCACAAAATATGTTGAAGCCTCCAGAGACTGAAATAAAGACAAGAAATCAGCTTTGTTTGGAGAGCATTGTTGTATGCCTTTATTTGGCTTTCATGTCAGTATCTGCAAATAAACACTTCTTTCAGGCAGTAAATTTCAATAGTTTCTATCTGATCATTTGACAATGGAATAACACTTGTTCAAGATGCGACTTAATTGACACAATGATGCCAGTTGTATTAACCTCAAGTTTTGTGTATTCAGCTACATTTAATTCATACAATACTGTCATTTTACAGGCTACCATACTACAAGATGTTGCATAACATGAGTAACATACAAGCTTCAGTGGGCATGAATACAGTACAAGATGACAATCAAACAATATGATTGTAGTGATACTGCAACTAGATTCTACATCCAGCAATGCCGTACATTATAAAAATTCAACAGAAGTTTTGTTGCAAGCGGTCATAAAACATTCATCTAGTTTATGTCTGCATGTTGCACACATTAGAAAGCTGTATGTTGCGATAATGCAACAGAGGTGTCAGTATATTTATCATCAATCTTTGGGTGTTTTGACACCGGCAACCACAGAATAACATTAAAATGATGTGTGTGTGTGTGTCTCTCTCTCTCACCTGCAGTTGCAGTTAAGTCATCGAACACAAGCTGCTGTGTACATGCAAATGTGGAGTCTCTGTGGACAAAACAGAAAGCACATGGTCTGTCAAGATTTTTGCACATAGTCTTATCTTCCAAATCACATCATCAGTCTGTTTGTATGTTTACAACAGGCATACAGGAATATGGTATTTTCTTTGTCCTAGGTAAATAATAAGTTTATACACTTAATAGAGAGAAAAAAAAACCCCAAGATTTTCAAGAGAAAGTGATTATAAAAAGTTTTATCAAGGGCAATAGATGACAATAAATATCTAAACTGTGTTGCTAACTTGAGATTGTCATTGTCACACATTGAAAATGACAGCTATCTGAGATTCCAAGACATGAAAACAGACGATGAATTTCTCACCCAGAGTTGCTTCGAGTTCTGCCTTTTGGGACATGGTTGTTGGCCAGAGTGTCCATAGGTTGTTGAGGTGAAGCCTGGTCAGCACAGGGAGCCTAGTGTGTACAAACCACACAAATATCACAGGAAATATATTCAGAGTGTGATGGGGACCTAATACTAACATCTTATCATTAATTCTGAATCAACCGAGTCCCAGCAAATTAGGTATGTATTAGATCAGAATCAACAATCAAGTCATGCATTATCTAAAAAAACAAACAAACAAACAAACAAACAAACAAACAAACAAACAAACCTTGTGTTTGGTGGTGACTTTGTTGGAATGGAAACATGAACACAGTGCTTCCCAGACATCTTGTATGCATGTCCAGGAAGAGGCACGACACTCACCATGAGGTCATTAAACAGATTCAGAAGATTGCAAATCTGTTTCTCTGTCATGACAAGTGAATTATGTTCAAGATTGCAGTCAATTATTGCAAGGCTCAATTTCCAGAATATTGGTTCTTCCAATAATCATCAACAAAGTTTTGGTTGTTCTTCTGGTCTGTGTTTAATTGCAGTTGAGGAAATATGGTTGCAACATAATTTATGGCAGATGGATGACAGAATATCCAGCAGGAATAGCATTACTCTCAAGTAGAAATGAAAAACAGCTTTATACCTTCTGTTGTTCCTCAAATGGTCCTCCTGGAATACCATGGCCCGTTTCCATGGGAACATCTTGTTCAGGAATGCATGATGGCGGCTGAGCAGAAACTGGTGGTGCCTGGGATGGAAGTACATGCTGCTGCTGCTGCATTGGTTGAGTGAGGGCTTGTGCAGGGGGCTGGGGGTGGAGCTGATGTTGAGTGGAAGTGGGAGGGGCCAAATATTGCTGCATGCTGGTAGGCGGGATCTGGGGAGGGGGTTGTGAGGTTGGCGGCTGATTTCCCAACACCTGAGATGGGTGCTGGGCTTGCTGGAGCTGACCTGAAGAAGAATCAGGCTGAGCACCTGGTTCCTGCTTCTGCTTTATTAGCATGTCGATCAGTTGCTGGTGCATCATTCTGTGTATGGACAAACAAGCCAAATGCTCATAATGCACTCAATTCAGTAGGATGAACAAAATAATAGCAAGTCCATAAAGGTGATGAGAACAATTCGTTGGTTGAGAATGATAAGGGTGGTAGTTGCCACAAAAGCCAAAGTGTTCGAGGCAACTTAACTCCCTATCCTTCTCACCCGACAAATTGTTGCAGCAAACGTGAATTGACTGATGAACAGGAAGATAGATACAGCTGGGTGATGTGTGGAAGGGCGAGGGGCCCACAAATATATTTGCATAGTATGTGTGATGCCATCCAGTGGGTGCATAAAAAAACAAACAAACCTATAATGCAGTTACAAAATCAGATGAAGATTCATTAGCCTTTGTCAAGTATATAAAACATCATGTCAGGGGTTTAAAATCAGTATTTGAAATGAAAATTTATCTTGCTTTGCACACACATCATATAACTGTAACACAAGACACTCTAAAAAAATTATATATTAATTGCCAGCATCAAAGCAATCAGTTTATAAGATTTAAGATATAGAAAAATTTAATATTATTGATATATAAGCAAAGTGGCTGCTCATTATGAGGAACACTGACAGATCAACTTTACGTGCATTTCAACAACATTATATGTACAAATATTACTTCTGATCAGAACAGCCAATTCTAGACATTGTCAATGATACCACATGATGTCTGTCTGTGTGTTTTGCTGAAAGGAATTCGCAAGGCATCCCAAGGTCAGTTACCTCTGCTGCTGAAGTTCCTCTTGAAACTTGACAAACATGTCCTGCTGCTCTTCCTGTTTCTTCAGCAGCATCTCCTCTCGCTGCCGTATGGCTGCTTCTTTAGCTGAGTGCAGACATGATCGATATGATTATCACAGCAAATAATAACATTAGCATTATCAAAGGGATGGCATAGTTTTAGTTGAGATGGGGTTTCAGGTTTCCAACATTTTTTTTTTTCATGACTTTTTTGAGATAATGAGAAACCTCTTATGAAATAAAGTTCATATTATTCTACAAGGAATTCAAAGTTTAGTTGATGAAAATTGGTTATGAAATGGCCAAGATATTTAAAACAAAGCAATTCTAATTAAAGGTGGGGCCCATCTTTTATTAGGATTGCTTTGTTCTACTTGATTTTTGGACATCTCAGCCATTTCAAAACCAATTTTCATCAAATGAACTTTGAATTCCTCTTAGAATTGTATGCTCTTTATCATTTGATAAGGTGGTTCCTATAGAAGTATCTTGCAAACATTTAAAAGCTGAATCCTCATCTCAACCAATACTATACCATCCCTTTAACATCATCATCTTCTTCATCATCACCAGTTGATAATCTTCTGATGATAACAGCAGGATGTATTTATTGCCGTTGTACACTCTTGAAGTGCTCAATGGACAAATGTACCTTGAAACATGTTATCATCAGGGTCACTGAAATGAATCAAATATTCAAAGTGCACTCTTTTCACTCTAGAGAGCATTCCAGCCAAAAGAACCATTTACCACCATATTCATTCTCAAACAAACCACATTAACTTTAGATGTCATACTCAGTACCTGTTCACACATCCTGGTGTACATTGAGCAATGTGAAAATAAAAGTGGCTAATAGACTACACTAGTTTCATCACATGAATCAAACAATGGACTTCCACACTGGATTACTGTAATCATTCTTTGATATAATTAATACTGGTACACAAGAAATCATATTCATCCTCAGTGAGAAGGAAAAAACATCAAGATCTGTAAGAGATAGGCAAACTTGTCTGCCGAGAGAATGTGGTATAATGATATAAGGTACCTTGCAGCTCCCGTTCTTTCCTTTTGTTGGAATGCTTGATGGCACGCAGCTCCTCAAATGACATCTCCCTGGCCCCACCATAGATGAGGTGCTTGCAGTACATCACACGACTGTTGTCATTTGAGCTCTCCTGTGCAGAGTACAACAAACTCATACATCAGCGTGGATGATCAAATTTCACTCGATGGCTACAGTTAAGAAACATACTCTAACTAGACAAGGTTCATATATCCTTACACAACCCATTTCCCTTCAATTAGAGTGTAGGACACTTCTCCAGGACAAATATCTAGCAAAGACAATAACCTCTAGGACATGATCTACACTTTGATACTTCAGGGTGTGGGTACAATTGGGGGAGGGGCAGGAATAATAATTTTGGTTAATCTGTTGACCAGTTTTCATGGAAACTGTAATCAAGAAATATATACATGTAGGAACACAAATAATTTTTCCTTGAGTGTTATTGTCACTGGCTTTTGATCAACCTCAAAGAGTTTATCATAAACAAAATTCATGCATCAAAAACTAAAACGTTCCACAGAGCAGTCACAGAGATGCTTCTGTGTAGCATGCATGATATTGTATAGGCAATAACCAACTCGGGGAGAATCATATATTATTCTCTGGACTTACACAATCTCAAGCCAGGATATAAGAAGATGTCTATTTTTCAGGGGGCCTCCTGCAGAAGTACAAAGACTGTGGTCTTGTGACGTGTTCCGAGTTGTTTTTGCCCTTCATTGCCTCTATATGCACAGTGTTTTTGAGCATCACATCTGCTCTTGAGATGTTCTTATCATTACCAAGTCATTAAAACACATAACATTGCCACCAAGTGACTTAATTCTGATACATGAATGACACTTCCACCTTGTAAACATTGAACAGATTGTCAGATATCCATAACACAAACCTTTTGGAACTGCTGCAGAACATTGGCTGGCTTGGACGGCTTCCTCTCACTCAGCACCTGGTGGCCCATCTCCACTGGTTTGTGTGGGGTACTGCGCTCACAAAATGATACACAGAGTGCAGTTTAGTTTGATCAGTCTCTCCTCCATCTGAACAAATACACTGTCGAGTTGTGTCAACTCAATCTCTTCTAGGCAGAGTTGAACAAGGTCAAGGTAATTGATGGCATTATATTCATAATTGACTACTGGCATTCAAGATTTTACAATATCAATAAAATGCGCCACCCAACTTAAAGAAGATATACTGTAAGAACACTCTTTTTGAGCATAGTGAAAATGATTATATGTCACATGTTTGTTTTGCTTGGTCTGTTTACTTAAGTTGCAGTTAATACAAATAGAAACCAATGGCATTTCCATGGAAGTTATGATTGTTCCTGCATCTTGTAATCACGATGAGGGCTATGTACTGTCATGATGAAATAGGCATTGAGATGAGAGAAATGCATAGGCGTGTTGATAGGAAATTTCTTTGTAGCTGAGGGTCAAGCACAGCAAAGAAGCTGTATAATTTTTGTCAATAGTAGCATATCAATAAGTCTGTCAATCTGTGCCAACCGTCTTTTCCAGTGTTGCCAATTGTCGTCAAATTTTACACTACACTGGAGAAGAAAAGACGAGAAGAGTATGTTTCTGTGAAGTTCTGATTACTGCACAGTGCCTGTGTAATATGAATAAGGTCCATTAGGATCTCCAAGATTTACTGAGACTGCTCTTTACAAGAACTTGAACTTACGTAATTTGCTCTGCATTGGCATCTACATGGACGTCAAAGCTTGGCTTGGAGAGGGACCCTACTTCCTGAAATGTCATGCCAGGTATATTTCTCTGGGGAAGCTGCAAAAAGAAACACATAATTGCACCAAAATATGGCATTAAACCAATCAGGCAACTGAAGAAGAATGAGAAAAGTAAATATCTTTGGAAGAGTGACACAGTATTTGCTCCGGTCCTGTTTTTTCCAAGGACTTAGGGTTAGGGCTGCGATAGGGTTTTTAGGTTTTGTTTGATGTGAGGATTAGGATTAGGGTTACGGAAATGTTTGTGGGTAGAATTCATGTTTGGCTTAGTGTGCAGATATTTCACTGTAGCAATTGTCGCAGGAGCAAATGTCACGGATCCACATGGAAGTCATCTTTTATCTACTACTAATTTGAGAAAGAGTGGCACAGCAGATAAAAAATGCCAGTCAGACACAGCTTGAAGACCTAAAGAGTTCGAGAGGATCCTCTTTTTTTATCAAATCTTGTGTGTGTGTGCGCAAGTCATCACCCTCTGCAAAGAGGCAAACACTTAATTTTGTGTACTGAGTAGCACTGTATGTGATGGAGGATCTGCACATGTATGCAGAACAGGTCAAAGCTGCATCATTATGCATAGATACTTTTACACTTTTCATACACAGTAGAGTGAAAAATGAAGATACCAACAGATTTTGGTGGCACAATATAAGAGTTTATTTTGTTGTTGCCTTTGGTAACTATGCTACTCAGCATGAAAACATTATCTACAAGTAGACCATGTACATTCGAAAGGTGACATCATCATGGCCTGAAAAGGGATGTTTTAAACCTGCACTTTGTGTGTGAGGACAGATGGACACAGACTGCATATCAAATCTGAAGAAAAGTAACTCTTTTTTCTCATAAAGATCACACTCAGAATATTCTGTGAGCCTTAGAAGTTATGGGTAACAGCTTACCCTCTGCCCCTTCCACTGGCCTGCTGCCTGTGTGTTCTCCTTCTGGGCCTCAGAGCGTGACGGGAGGTGCTGCCACTCAGAGGACGCGGCAGGCTTGGAGCTCGGGAGCCCACCGGCGGCATTGGCATCGTCATCACAGAAAATGGAGATCTTGTTGCCCCTCTGCTGCAAGGGAGCGGGAGCAACTCCAAGGCCACCTCGACTTGCTGGATGAAGCATGGTTAAAACAGTTGAGAAGTGAATAGACCTTTATAAACTTTGGCATTTGTAGACCTACCAACCCTTCTAACTGAAAAATAGTGATGATTCGGTTCAAAAGTTGGAAAGAAACTGAGCAGTTCCCATACGAGTGTGTAGTATAATTTTCAAGAAAAATGAGAAACTCCTATTGAAACAATAGCTGGGAATGGACAAAATTCAGATTCTTTCCTCAAAATATAGAATGGTTAGGAGGGTTGGGTTTGTAGAGTTGTATATCACAAATTTACTGTCGTACACATGTAGCATCTATCACACTACATGTCTAAAACTTAACAATTGATTTGGCAGATATATCATGGTGGCTTATTCAAGAGTACATAGAATTGCATACATGTACACCAATACTAAGAAAGAAGATGAAATACAACTTCTTGGAGAGAGTTGGAAAAGAATGTACTTTATGATGCTCACTTTTCATACTTGCATATTCCTAATGCAGGGCTCCACACTAACTTTTATTTTTGGTGGCCCAAAGGCAAACATCCGACCTTTTTTTGTGGCTCGATCAGGCCACCAAATTCTTCATTTATGAAATTTTGGTGGCCCGACGTGCGTTTTTGGTGGCCCTGGGCCACCGGGCCACCATTAGTGTCGAGCCCTGCCTAATGACACAAATCCAATGACAAAACCAATGGTAAATTCAATTCATAGACCAATAAATGCAACAAAGGTGCTCACGGTTAAGACAAAGAAAGATACTTATCACAAAGTTAGCACACAAAAAAGTACACTTACATAATGTGGCTGCTCCTGTTCTATTTGGGCCAACTTTTTGGTATTTGCCCCTGGCTCGAAGATCTCCCAGTTTGATCCGCTGATCCTCAGCGGCTGAAGGATTCATCATCCCCTCTTGTAGTTGGTGCATCGTTGCCCTGCCGACACGAGACTGGAATTCACTGCAGATAAGAAATGCCGATCATGAATGGAATTCCATTTGAACTGCGGTGTGCAATACTGTACGAGCTGAAATATTCGCGTACAGATATTTTTGCGAATTGCTACTTGGAGGACATTTTCGCGTGCTGTTAATTTCGCGGTTGCGAGGGTCTAACTGAACTTAGCCATTTGCGTGTTGTTATTTTCGCGGTTCAAAGGCGATTCGTGAAAATAAAACCACCGCAAAAATTTCAGCTCGTACAGTATGCTCAAAAGAAATAAATGTAGTTCTCCAACTGTTATGATTATGTAAAACACATAATCATGACTAATCTGTCTTTAACGAGTTGTAATTGCCATTCAAATGGAATTAGTCATCCTCTGAAAGTGTGAAGAAAAAAAATACACGAATTCAGATTTTGTGATCATGGAAATGATGTTTCAGCTTTCTCTTATTTCTTTTCTTTCTTTCTTTCTTTTTTTAAATCTGGAACAGTGTTCCAGTTCACAGAAATATTGGGTTACTTGTAGATTCTTATGTATTTGATCAAACGAATGAAAAGTTTTTGTAATTGCATGTGGAAAATATAACAATGATAATTAATCAAGTCATCCTGTCGGAATTTACAAATCTGGATAGAAGAGCATAGATCAAAACTAAAGTCTCACATCAAAGATCTCTCAAGTCTGTCTCGCGGCTGCGCATTCAGACTGAGTCCCTCCTTGTAAATCATGTCAGCCTTCTTGGTGTTCCCGAGCTGCTCTAACTCCCACGCCCATGCCTCATAGAAGATGGTCAGTTGAGTCCCGATCTGGTTTGCTTGCATGAATTTGTAGATCTCTAGACTCTCACTCTCAGACTGGGCCTATGTGTAGAAGAAGAATCAACATCATGGTATCATTGGCATAGCAGTTTCATAGAGTGGTGCCTCCCTACAAATAACAACAATCAAGGCATCAGCGCAAATATGTACATTTGTATGTGTTACATACAAGATTCTATGCAGAGATTAGTAATGGCAAACATGATGGTCAAAAGTTCATATTTCAAGAATCTGGGGCATGTGATGAATATCTTAGCAGCTGATTTCTATAATTTGCAAAGAGCAGCGCAGTAGAAAGAAGTCACTATTCAAAATTGTCCTCTCTTTATGAATAATTTGGAAGGGAACAATTTAATGTTCTGGAGTCCAGACCTAGGAACTTGGTCAAAATTAATGTTACACTGGAGTCTCTTAAAATGCATGTTCACATCTCAAATCTTGCATTACCTTTGCAAGCAAACTGCATTTCATCTGATAGCTGGTCTTGAGGGATACAGACCTTTGAAACATTGAACCTTTGAAGTAATCAAAGTATACAGCAGCTTGTGTGATAAGCTGGATTGGGTCGGTTGCAGCAGTGAAGTCACTGGCTAACGGTGAGTGGGACTGTATGAGTGGTGGGTCAATTCTGGGTGCAAACATTTTTTTGTACAAAATGTACCGTATCATAAAAATGATAAGATCTTGAGACAAAGAAAGAGAACAAACAGAAGAAATAGCAGATTTTGCATATTATTTACCATCTTCAGCCAGATGGCAACATAGCGAGGATCTTGCTTGTATCTGTCATCATGCTTGAACTGAATGAGACACTTCTGCATCAGAATACCCAGATGTGAGTCCTTGCCACCCTGGGGGAAGTTTTGCTCTGTCCACTGAATGTAGCGTACCCAGGGGTCCAGGGGATCATCTCCAGCATAGGCCCGCAGTTCAGTCTCAAATCCTCTGTAAATTTATGATTGGAAGATACAGGAAAAAAAAAACACACACAAAAATGCCACATGTGGTTACTAAGTTAAGAACAAATCAAACTTCAAATCAAAGTACAGAATCAACTCCCTAGACTACATGTACATTCGGGAAGAGTCAAGAAGGTTTATAAATGCATAATTAATTGGAGGGGTGGGGTGGACTAGATAGGAGCAGCCTATTTTGTCAATGCCATCAATCAAAAGATCTCAACTGAACTTCCCTCAAGCAAGTACAGTGTTGAAGTAGAAAGGAAAATCTGTCTGTCCGGAGGAGTTTTCGGCTCTCCTCCGTTGGAGGGGATTCCGTGATGCCAAACCCAGGGCCCAGTCTCCGCAGAACATATCCCCGACGTCCAACTGCGACCAGCCCAAACGCGAAAACGGTGTGAAGGAGCACCCCCGGCTGTGGCCGGCGCCCCCTGGGTTACCCAATCCTGACGACCAGATACAGACTGATCTTTTGGCAAAGTTTTGAAGTTTACTGACTAGACACTTATCAAATCTAATAAATGTTATCATGAGTTTGTTTGTTTGTTTGTTTGTTTTTTTGGCCAGGTGCCTACTTGTAGTACTGAACTGTAACACTAACTAACAGCGTTTGTTATTCTAACATTAGTTGTTAGATTGCACTTGCATCATCAACACTTTTGGTACTGCGACCAGCCCCATACGCATAGCGTAATGCCTACGCTATTATGCATGCGTATGGGGCTGGTCGCAGTAACATCAACACTAACATGTTACAGTTTTTGTTCTGACATCATCAGTGACCACTAACTTAGTAACTGATTGCCGAATTAGATCTTTATTCCTAGTCTTTTATTTGGACTTACTGTCTTTGGAGGATCAGCTGTTGTTGTCGATCAACATTTTGAGGTTGGAGAGCAGCGGTGAGATTTGTGATTTTGCGACCCTGCTTCAGCGGTAAAACGTTCTCTTTGCTGAGTTCCCAGGCATCAAGTGACGATGTCTCGAGGTGATTCCCTTCCATTTTTAGTGAAAGCGCAGGTTAAGCGATAAAAGTAGTAAAAATTCGCGTCAAAGCTGGCTACACATGCCGGTACTTTGGTTTATTACATTCGCAACATCAGAACACAACTACCCTAACTAAACACACATAGGCCTACGAATTTTACACGCACTCTAATCCACGATTCAGGAACTCGTTGAATAGCTACTGAGTTTCGAGCAGGGCCAGGGGTACGTACATACTACGCACGCTTAAATTTGAATTAAACCGCGATGTGTGTGCGAGCGTACGCCGTAGTGCATACGATAATACAGTATGCACGCACGCGCACAAGATCATAACACCATTCCGTGGCACTCACTGGCCGCTGAAGCCGCAGAACTTTGATTCCGCCCCCAACGGCCACTTTACTTCGATCAGCTCAGCAGAGTTCAGACCACAAGAGTTCTGTGGTTCAGACATGACGTCAGAGGCTCAGCATCATTGCAGGGCCCTGTTTCATAAAGCTGTTCGTAAAGTTACGAACGACTGGGACACGTTCTGATGTGCTATAGGTCTGCTTTTCAAAATTTCCATAATTCAGCACAAGAACTGATCGCCAGTCGTTCTTAAGTCGTTCGTAGCTTTACGAACAGCTTTATGAAACACCCCCAGGTCGCGTTTTTCAATGGTGGGTTGCTCCGACAGACGAGTAGTATCCTTTCATTTGCGACTGAAACTGAGATGATCAGAGAAAAATGGTTTCAGATACCATCATCCTCAAAATATCAACAACTGCACGAATAACAATGTTGATGATAACCGTGAGGAGACTGCAAAATACAAGCTGAGCTTTTTAGCATGTCTCCTCCATTTCCTGCAACTTTCGTTTCAATTCAATTTTCATTGTTTACTTTGCTTTTGTGATGCGTAGTATTGTCAACTTCATGTATTTTTCTTTGTTACTACATTGCATTGATGTTGTGTTATTTTGTGTATGAAAATGTTGTTGGAAATGAAATGAATGAAAATGAATGAATGAGTAATTGCGTTTCACCTTGTAGTTACCTCGTGGAAAACTTTTTCTTCTGCGATTGAAACTGAATGAACTGATCGGGGAACTGAGAAAGTATCAGATACCATCCTCAAAATATCAAAAACTGCACGAATTATGTTGGTGAAAACCGTGAGAAGGGAGTTACATTTCGTAGGAAATACGCATGCATGGAAAACTTTTTTCCTCTGAGTCTGAAACTGAAATAAACTGCATGGAGAAAGTACGATTAAAGCGAATACATGTAGTTTCAGATACCAATATACCATCCTCAAAAGAGATTAAAGGGACAGTACAGTATTGGTGGAGATGAAAATTGGGCTTTTAAATTTTTGCGAGATACCAAGAAAACACTTATGATAAAGTACAGAGCATACCATTTCAAAAGGAATTCAAAGTTTATTTGACGAAAATCGGGTTTGGAATGACTGAAACATCCAAAAACAAAGTAAATCAAAGCGATCGTAATAAAGTGTGGGTCCCACACTTTATAAGAATCACTCTTTTTTGGATATCTCAGCCATTTTAAAACCAATTTTCATCAAATAAACGTTGAATTCCTCGTAGAATTACATGCTCTTTCATATTTCATAAGAGGTTTCTCATTATCTCACCAAAAAAGTTAGAAACTTGAAATTAGGTCTCAACCAAAACTGTACGATCCCTTTAAGTATTTTTTATCAACGAATGCTCGAATCAAAATGTTGGTGAAAACTGCGAGAAAGGAGCTGGTTGTTCAATGGTCAACCACGGGACGATTCTTCCTATTGAGTCAATATTTAACTTGCATACACCTTATATTGACATAGTATACTTCAATTCAATTCAATTAATCTTTATTTCCAATCGATCAACAAAAGCCAATATGCCCTTCATAATTATGGCGATGAAAAAGCGTTATCTATTCTGTAATAGTTCATCATAGAACACTCGATCACCCGATCGCTCAATCATTCCATATTGCAGGACTTTTACATTCTTAGTTTTAAATTGCCTTAGTTTTTTATTCCTTAACACTTTTTCTTTGCATTAATTTTCTGTACTCACCTATAACACAACCTCCTTTTTGGACCTCGGGTGGACTCTGTCTTCGCTTGTTAATTACAGAAGTGACTCATATTGTATGATTGTATCTTCTCCATGACACACACACACACTTTTTGTGCACCATACAAAGGAACACTTAAGGTATCATCACTTTGCCCCCCCCCCCCCCACTTGTCAGCTGAAGATTAAACCCGAAAGGAGCTGAGGACCTTTTTTTTTTTTTGCTTGTTAGGTCATGAAACCCGGAAGTGCCCCCCCCCCCCCACGGTTCGGTGTAAAAATGGCAGAGGTAAAAATGGCAGGGGTAAAAATGGCTGACGTAAAAATGGCAGGGGTAGAAATGGCAGAGGTAAAAATGGCAGAGGTAAAAATGGCAGAGGTAAAAATGGCAGAGGTAAAAATGGCAGAGGTAAAAATGGCAGGGGTAAAAATGGCAGGGGTAAAAATGGCAGAGGTAAAAATGGCAGAGTAAAAATGGCAGAGGTAAAAATGGCAGAGGTAAAAATGGCAGAGGTAAAAATGGCAGGGGTAAAAATGGCAGGGGTAAAAATGGCAGAGGTAAAAATGGCAGAGGTAAAAATGGCAGAGGCAAAACTGGCAGGGGCAAAAATAGCAGGGGTAAAAATGGCAAGGGTAAAAATGGCAGTGGTAAAAATGGCAGAGGTAAAAATGGCAGAGGTGAAAAAGGCAGAGGTAAAAATGGCAGAGGTAATAATGTCAGAGGTAAAAATGTCAGAGGTAAATAATTATCATGTCAGTGGTAAAAATGTCAGAGTTTAAGTTGTCAGTGGTCGTAATGTCAGTGGTCAAAATGCCAGAGGTAAAAATAAAAATTTAGTGGTAGAAATGCAAGAGGACGAGGTAAAAGTGACAGGTTTTTTTTTTTTCTTCATGTTTCTGACACTTTTCTCGCAATACGCGCTTTTCGTGTCTTCTCCTGAAATAAAGCACGGAGGAGACCGGGAAGAAATATGGGACACTCATGTAACTTGAAAAATGCTCAGCCAGTCAACAATCAAATTATATCAGTGAAAAGATGAGCCTCGGTACACCTGAAAATGGACATATTAACCACTATACAGCTCTACAGGTATCTTGTCAGTAAAATATCAAACTTACTATAGATCTGGTAGGTCCTATAGGTATTTTAATAAGTGTGCAAACTTCTGAAAATAAAATTGCTTGATAACAGACATGCAGGTATGAAAAATTCGCAGGGATCTTTTACTGTTTCTGTTACCACTGGGAGAAATTTAATCGGGCAGTGTCCTCCCCGCGGCACATGTAAATCCTACTTGGTCATGATGGTTATCCAATTTCTCTCCAGGTTGTCTCATTTCTCCCCGCTTGATGTCCCAGTTCCCCCAAAATTAGGGGTTAAACAAATCATTAATTACACGGAAATGTTTATTCTACTATAAATTTTAGAACCTATACTACATAATTATGATTATGACCTACTTTGACAAAATATTTTAAAAGTTACAAGGAATTTTTCATGATGATGGAAAAATGTCCCATTTCTTCCCGGTCTCCCCTACACTTTCCTGCATTTTTTTTTTTCTCATGGATAACCTCTGCGTTTTCTGATGTTATTTCAATGAAGAATGGATGCTCCACCCAACAAGCTAAAATACTATCGCATTTTGTCCCAGCAAAGTCCTAAAAACCTGCAGTTCAAATTTTTGGGGCCACCCTGTATAGTGTAAGTTCACCGTAATATTGTTGTTTATCTATTAATTTGCATCTAATCATCAAAGTGCCACAGTTTTCGTAGCATTGTGGTCTTTCCAAGCAAGTGTAAATGGCCTTATATAATGTATCGTACAAACTCTGCCAAATTTAGCGACTTCCCATGAAAACGAGTAGCATTAGTTCTCACCTTTAAACTGACATGGTGCAATCTGTATAGTCACTGTAAACAGTTTTTGAATGCATACATTATAAATCAAAATCTGGAAGTCAATCACGAGCCCTAAATGTTCTTACACTCCTGTGCTACATACTACTTAACCCCCCCCCCCCGAAAAAAAATATGTTTGTGAATCTAATGAAATGTTTTTAACGATCAGAATGGTAAAATCTTCGTTTGACACCAGGATTTATCCATATTTTTGCTCAAAATATTAACGAATTTTGAGCCTGCATATTTTTGTTACTCTCCTTTTGTAATTTCAGCTGAAAGATTCGTTTTACTTTTTAGTGAAGTTTTCTTACTGTTGTTGTATAACGAGGGAACAACGTCATTTTAGGAGGTTGAATCTACCAATCTTCACCAACACAACATGTTGATAAATTTACTACGTTAATCATAATGGAATCTGACTTTGGAGCAACAGCTAAGTTTGAAAAGCATCAAACATTTATTTTTTATTTTCGCCTGCGGATTCGTTCAACAATAATTGAAAGAAATCCCATGGCAAACTATCGGTTTTTACTCTCACTAGAACAGTTTATTGCTAATGTTCGTTTCCAGTTTTAATAGGCATATATTTGTTTTTGAGATATTTGTTTTTGCGCAAAGTGATACCTGAACAATGTAATCAAATATTTTGCAAGAGCTTACTTATGTCTGCCGTTACATCAGCTGTAGTTTGTTTTTTTTTTACGTCACGTGTATGCTTGCTTCTACACTATCTCGTGATCAGGCCTTGTGAGATTAATAGGCTCCTATACGAAACCTGAATGTGAGAATTTAACATAGAACAGGTGAAAAATTAGCGGTTTGCTTCGACTATGTCTCCTTCATTTCTTTACACTAAACAGTTAAAAAATGGAAAATAATGACAATATACTAGCCTGGACGTGAGCGGAATTCGTTTGTGTAAGAGTGTGTATGTGAGAGTATGTTGTATATCTACGTTATGTTTATACCAAAAGAAAAGTTCTTGCGTGTGTGTGTGTGTGTGTGTGTGTGTACGTATGTTATTTCTTTATTGGGCGAAACAACGTAGGATTATACTGTTTAAGGGGTTTGCAGCATTGTTGGAACCTCCCTTATAATGATAAATAATAATAGTAGTAGTACAAGTAGTAGTAGTAGTAGTAATAATAATAATAATAATAATAATAATAATAATAATAATAATTTCCCATAGGCCTACTAGGCTCTTAGCTGGTTTAATATTCCTCTGAAAAGACAGATTACGCCACTGCACTTGAATCAAACTCAGAATAATGAGAGTGATCTATTTAAAAAAAAGACATAATTCCATAAATATTCTTCAGATCTGCAGTTTGGATTTGCTAATTAGATAGATACAGTTTGCTCTGGGTAGGTTATTATTCAAAACCTCTTCATACGTTTACCTCTGACGAAATCGCTCTCATTACTTCTGACATTTTTACCTCTGACATTAACTCTTGACATTTTTACCTCTGACTTTTTTAATTCTGACATTATTACCTCTGACATAATTACCTCTGACATTTTTACCTCTGCCATTTTTACCTCTGCCATTTTTTCCTCTGCCATTTTTACCTCTGCCATTTTTACCTCTGCCATTTTTACCTCTGCCATTTTTACCCCTGCCATTTTTACCTCTGCCATTTTTACCCCTGCCATTTTTACCCCTGCCATTTTTACCCCTGCCATTTTTACCTCTGCCATTTTTACCCCTGCCATTTTTACCTCTGCCATTTTTACCTCTGCCGTTTTCACCTCTGCCATTTTTACCTCTGCCATTTTTACCCCTGCCATTTTTACCTCTGCCATTTTTACCCCTGCCATTTTTACCTCTGCCATTTTTACCTGGCACCCCCCCCCCCCCCCGACACACACACACTTTTGAAAACGCTCCGCCGGCCCTGTCCTCACACTATTTTCCCTTATAAGAAATAAACCTCATTGATTTCGTATGATTATGTACATGCAAATGTTGAAAATGAAATAAATTAAATAAAATGAAATGAAATAAATGATATTCAAATAATTTGAATACAGACATGTGAAGAGGAAATAATAAATCTAATTAAGGAAAATATAAGTGTAGAAATGACTAAGAGAGTTGTCCATACTAAATTGTCATGCACTGTGATTATCATCCTCGAGTCATTTTTTTAAAGACAAATTAATAAATTGCAAAAGTACTTTTCTACCCAAACTTATGGAATACTATTACATAGATAGATAGTTCCAGTTGCTGTTGGATGTCTGCCGACCAGCACCCAGCTGAAATGAGCGAAAATACAATAAAAATATAGAGTGAAAAATTCATCCCACCTTTTCAAGCTTAGAGTTATAGATACTGAGCAGAATAGACGCAGTTGAACAGAACATTAAAAATTTCGAAAAAATTGCAAAGATTAAGCATAAAAACATTTTGTCATGAAACAAAAGTTTCACGTGTCTTCACCTGAACCGTACATTGTACTGAAAAATCGTAATTTCTGAAGATAAATATGACGTCAACCTCACAGTTGTCAGTCAGCCTCTCATGATGAACAAATACTTTACGTAGTCTAGTTTTAAAGACATAATCTTGTTTATCCAAAATTGGCCTGGAGTTCACTGATTGTAATGACAATAGATATTAAGAATATTAGACTACGGAGGACCTACCTTAAATAATAAATGAACAATTGAGCTCCGTTTTCTCATGAAATTCTTTTCTTAAACAAGATTATTTTAGTGCTAATATACGAATATATTAACAGGTGCTGGTATAAAGTCTAGGTCTATGTTTATTGTATGTCGGAAATTCGTGTGGAAGAAAAGCCTTAGAAGTCTAATATCGTAAACGGGAGTGAAGTGGAAATTTCAACTTCTTTGTATAAAAATGGCGCATTGGTTCCACAGAAATCCGCTCAAAGCTACGAATGTAGTAAATTTTGATCTTGGAAAACAAGCCAGCACTCCTCTTGCCAGGAATATCTGCAGGTAAGATCACCGCGCCGATAGAATAGCGACACTGCAATCAAAACGCTTACGCTTAGTCCCACGCGTTCGTGTTGTTGTAGTAAGGCTTTCTTTATCTTATCAAGTCCTTGCGCTTGCTGGTATGGGTAGCGATGCCAAATGAATTTGTTTTAATTCGTGTGAAGTATATTGAGTGACCATTAATTTTGAAGCTTGCTCTTTAATGTCAGTCTACATATTTTTGTGAAATAGTGGCAAATATTCAAATGAGCTCATCGCATGCATGTTTGTAAAAGTGTCTGCCGGCTCCTGGCTGTTCAGACACCTGTCACAAGTATAGCCCTATTAGGTCCTAAATGCATTTTATTTTGAGACAATATAAATATAATAAAAATAATAAATTAGCATGGAAAGAACATTTACAATAATATACTCATAAATGTCAGTCGACTGTTAAAAAAACAACCATTACAAACGATGAAGTCTGATTAATAATGAATATTTTTCCTTGTTCATTTGATATGTTGATACACTTGTATTGTACTATTTGTAGGCCTAAGTAGTAGGATTGATATTTGTTGTGAATGCAATAATGTGCAATGTGAAAATCTGTAAATCAAAAAATAATTACCACAGATGTGATTTAGCATCCTTATCATGACCTTGTCATTCTTGCAAACACAAAATATGAATCGAAACTGTGAAGTCATACTGGTAATGGTATGACTATAGTTCTTTCCATCCCCTCCATTCTCCAAGCTTACCAAGTAGAGGTCAAAAACACACTGTCCCTCGGCAAAGACATAAAATGAATGTCCATGTGTGAGAGAGTCACAAGCTCATGCATGTAAAAGATCCTGCTGCAATCATTCATCGCAAAGAGTAGGGTGCTTAACCTGGTGACTTGGTCTCGCCGTACATGCAACTGAACCCCATGGAAAACCAGTGTAAACTATTGCAGCTAAATATAGGCTATTGTATCCAGCCATCTTCTAAGATGGAAAAATAAAACAAACAAAACAAATGTCAGTGCATATATGCATGTCTGGCAGTTATCAAGTTGAGTTTTGGAATCATGATTTGCACAGGCTTAATACAATTCACATCTGAATTTACAAACATAACTGATAATTACCATAATCATGAGTACCGTAGTCATAACTTGCCATAAGCACCATTATCTTCCAAATATACACTTCCAATTACAAAGCAATATAGAGTGAATCCCCATGTACGGTACCAAGATATTATCTTAATCAATCTGTTTTTCATTCTCTCTGACCTCTACTTATTTTACAGTGAAGCCAAGACTGCACGAGCAGCTCTACTCGCTCTTCTTCCAAACCCAAACACAGATATAGCAGTTCTGAATGCTGCTGCAGAGAAGTACCTTGGCATTTTGCGTGGCTTTGTGGAGCCCACTACAGATCCAAATGCAAAACCAGCTGCACAGTCTGTAAGTTTGTGTTTATAAATGTTAAATGTTTTTGTTGTTGTTGTTGTTGTTGTTTTGTTTTTGTTTTGTTTTTTGCAGTGATTAATGCCCATGACCATAAAATGTAATTTTCATCTGCCACACATTTGATTAAAAATATTAGAAGTGAAATGAGTGCCCATAGCATTCAGAGGACTTCTGCAAGTTCATGTATTAGTACCTGACTTCCTGGTTGAATGTAATGAAGACATTCTGATTGTTTTGTTTCCCAGGTGAGATAAATCATATCGTCCCTAGGGTGACAAGACCTTGTATCTACAAAATGTCAAATGTTCAGGAGAGCCCAAAAACATGGCGGCTTAAGCACTGTGGCAAATGGGATAGCCTTTCCTTTGACATGCCGTGGTGGCTTCATTTTTGGAGTAAGACAGTTGGGATTTGGACAGGCCATCACTTAACACATTATTTGACCATTATTTTAAAAAAGTCATTTTCACCAAAATTGCAGATACAAGGTCTTGTCACCCCAGCGACGTTATGCTCCTGTTGAGTGTTTTGCAAGAAGCAGACTATGCAATATGCCATCAGACTTTCATACTAACCCATTACTTCTGATAGTATCGAAATCCCTATATGTATAGACCTTTTTTTTTAGGCTTCACCAGGTGGGCTTAAGACAATGGGTGCAAGGATGTACCGGTAGCCAAAGAGATTCAGATGTTTCTTTGATTTTACTAGCAGCTGTCCATCACAAGCCTTTCCATACTGTAACTACTGTTAATGTGTAAATTCTCCTTTGATTGATTCCCCCTTTTTTTTTACCAGTTATGACAACTTTCCCATGTTTTTATTCCATTGTTAACACATCATATTTGAAAGAGTATACATCGTTATTTGGACAAGAAATATAGCAGTGAAATATTTGCTCTTTTTATCCTTATTTTCCCACTGGTATTGCAATGCCCAAATGCGCTATTCAAAAAAAAAAAAAAAAAAAAAAAAGAAAGAAGATATCATGGCAAAATACATAACGTGTTTCCAGCATGTCATTGTATGGAAAATGTGTGGAACATACACATGTATTCACAAGGGCACATTAGGAACTGGTGCATTTTTAAAATTTTCATTCTTTTTTAAATGATTCATATCCCAGCAGGGGTCGGGTGAAGGAGAAGGAGGTCAAGAGCAGGAAATAGTGGCCAGTGGGTCACAGGATGGCAAACTGAGAAATGCCATCAAGTTCACATGGTCCAACAGCCTGGGTGAAAAGCACACGTGAGTAGCCGCATCAATTATGTATCTTTTCCACTGCCATCAAATCTTGTCATGAAATGTCACAATTTCATATCAAGGCATATTAAGAGAATGAGACCGTATTACTACAAAGTATGCTACAGATTCTTTTAAGTGGTTGTTAATGCATGATAAAAAAAAAATGGGCGAATAATGCTGACCCCTCGTGGTTTGCCCAAGGCGAATAGCAATAGTCAGCAAACTGCATCAACCAGCCACATTGTGCAATACATTGCATGAAGAAGAACAATGCAGGATAGAAGCTGCAAGAAATCAGTTTGTATTCAGTCTTGATTCTTAAGTTTTTATGATTTCTGTGAAGAGGACTTTACAGAGACCTGTGAAGAGTTCAAATTTGCTTGAAAGTTAGGCATTGAACTCTTTTTCATGATGGAAATGAAAAGTGATGCCATCTCTCTGTTTCCCTCGCCTCCCTCGACGTTTCGCGCTATAATTCTGTAACGCGAGAAGGCCTCGTCGCGAGGCTTCTTGACTTTCTTTGTTGAAGTCTCGCGCAACTTTTGAGACCAAATTTGCAACGTCCGCGTGTACTTTTTTGAAGCCACGCCCATTTTTGTAATGGCATATCACCCCAAAACGGGCACAATTTTGTGATTTTGTGTACATTTCCTATGGAAAATGGCGCTCTGTCATGAAAGTCATAAAAACCTGATTATTCTTGCAATTAATCACTTTCATTGATTAGTTTTAGGCTAATTATGGTAGAAAAAGTGGTCAGTAACAATTTCCAATATAAAAACAAAGAAAAAAACAAAAGTCGAAAAACAAAGAAATATATAAGAAATTCCGAAAACAATAAAATACATAAGAAATTAAATGACTTTTGGAAGTTTTTGTGATGTACAATTGTTGAACATGTTAAAACAGATACACATACCAAAAAGTAGACTCTCAATGCTTTTAATTAGGCTAAAATATGATCTTGCACTTAATTTGCATAATTAATTAAAATTAGAAATTGATTGTTTCAAAATATCTTATGACACAATCTTGTAGATTACGACGTGGGTGTCACGCGTGCCAAATTTCGTTGTGATCGCACCACTGATTGGCCTGATGGGGGGGGGGGGGGCAGAATCCACCCCCCTCCGGTTTTAGCATAGCCAAAAAAGGCCCGGCCTGATTAGGGTTAAATCTGAGTACAATTATATGTCTTTTGGTGTGTGGGATTTGTTCTGTTTGTTTGCTTTTTTGGGTTTGTTTTGGGTTGTTATAACATATAAAGTTTTACCAGATGACACAACAGTAAGAATTGTTTGTGATGTGTGTTTTGATCTTATTAGTACCAATGTAGGAAATGCTTGTTGTCAAGACAGGTGGGATTTCTTATTTACTCCTTCTTCTCGCCTCTAAATTTGATGAATCACAACCTTTATCTTTATTTCTCTCTTTCTATCTTTAGCATGTGTGGTATTGTATGAGTCATATCTGAATTCTATTTCATCATATTCAATATGTTCTGTAAATATGTAAATTTGTTCCAAAGATTGTTTTCCAAGAAATCAATTCCATTTATCATTAACCAACTGTGTAAGAGTGCAATACATCAGCAGAGCCCATTGAATAGATTCTTACAGATGTTTAGAATGAAAAGAGAGGAGGGAGGACCATTCTTTAGGCATAGATATTAATTTCCAGTGTTGATGCTGAATGCTGATTTTCAATCATTTCTTCTTGCAGCTCCCAGTATGACGTTGTCTTTGAGCAAATCATGATTCTATTCAACATTGCCCTGTGGCACACCAAACATGCAGCAGCACTGGCAGGGGCCAAGGAAGAGTGAGTTCAAATGACCATGGAAACTTATACGAGACTTCATCCTAATGTAGTTTATCCCATTGAGGACAAGCTGATTTTGCTCTAAGGAACAATGGACATGCATTTCCCATAGACACCTGCCTGAGTATATTCAGGACTAGTCTTCAGTGGGTTAATGTTTGCTGTTGTGTCATTTTTTTTTCAATGACTAATTGATATCTGGTAAACTCTCATTTGCAAGTGCAATGGTCAGAGGTGGAATGAGAAATAGTGCTTGCATCATTACAGTCATGGTACCATTGTGGGATTACAGTTCATGACACAATAGTCATTGATTTAAATACTTGTTCATGTATTCTTTCATTCATTCATTTATCTGTTCATTTATTCTATTACCAGTATTGCTTTATTTCTTTGTATTGTTTTTATTGAGTGCATAGTAGTATTTGAGGCAATGTTTTCTAAAGTGGTAATCCATCCGTACCTACTTAGTTATTTCTTGTCACCACAACTAAGGTTAGATTGACATTGGAATCCTGATAAAATCTGGTGTTTGTCTGTGTGTTTGGCAATGCAAACATAAATTGAAAAAATGTTGTGAGATTCTATGTCAAAGATCATAATTCATTCATTTTGTAAATTTCAAACTTTGATACGTTGCTTTGTCCTACAGCATTGAAGACAATGATGCCAAAGAAGTTCACAAATGCTTGCGATCAGCAGCTGGGATATTTAAGTACATTGATGTAAGTACATCGGTAGGAGAACATACTTTGCTGATGATAGCACTCCACTTGTTCTGAAAATAGTCTTGGGTATTTCTCAGAAATCACTTGAAGTTTTACCAGAATAGCAAAACTAAAGTTTTGGTGTCTCCCACAAGATTCACTTGAAGTTACCAGAATAATAGAACTGGTTACTGGGAACTGGATGAATTGTAGAACCTCACTCCCATGAAACAAATTTACAAGTACGGCCTGTCAGTTCAGCGTAGATACCAGTAATCATGAAACCATAAATGGAAAAAGGTACATGCTCCTACAGATATTGAAGCTTGGTTGGGCAAAGTGAGAGTTTGATATAGGTAGAATTGGAGGGTAAACCCTTCCCCTAGCCTGTGCAAGCACTTAGAGTTATTTAGTTCTACCTCATCTATCCAAATCTTATGAGAGTTTGAGTACCTGTAGTTTCAATGAATGCTTTGAATCTGTAATTTCTCCTACACAAACTTGAGACTATTCTTGTTCTAATTCAGTTTACTTACTGCACCTTACTTCAAGTTGTGAGTGAGAATAGCAACATGTGTACATCATCAGGAATTCAGGTGCTTTATAATGATTTCTATGCAAAATTGTATTTCCAAACAAGGAGACCCTGACAGCAAAGCTGTTTGAGAGGACTGGAGATGGAACAGACCTCGACCCAAACGTTCTCAAGGCATACATCCAGCAGTGTACAGCAGAGGCACAGGAAGGTGTGTTGATTTATATTCCCAGTACAGTTGTAATTCAAAATTTATCAGTGTTCATTGCCCTATCTTCAAGAATTCAATTTTTCAATTTGTTGTTCTTCCTGCTGTGTACAATTTTCTGCACAGCTTTAGCTCTTTCTTACACATTACTTTATCATCTTGATAGTTGTGCCAGTTTGTAGTTGTCAAACAGTTAATCTAACTGACCATGCTCAGTTATGCCACAAGAGCTACTAATCACAAACCAAGTTGAAGTACCTTAATGACACTATTAAGTATGTATGGCCATACATAGATAAACGTGGGTAGTTGTTATGCCTTGCAGTCAGAGGACTAAGGTCACAGGGCTAAGTTCATGGGTCACAATGGACCACAGATTATCAAAACAATACAACTGGTGACGAATGGTGCAAATCTTATGAATTAGTACCAGGGTAAGCCTGGTGAAGTAGTTTGAAGGGGCATTTCATTATGTTTGGAACTATAAATTTGTAACTTTTTTGAGCATCACTTCATAGTGTTCTACATTGTATGATCATGACTCAATTTAGTGATATAAAGGACCCCACATAAGGTGGATCATCTTTTTAAAGCTGTATGCTCAGAATCGTATTCTTTTCTTTGCATACGATTTCTGCACTCCAGTCACCGTGGCCCGTGCTATTGAAATGAAGCATGCCACCAATCTAGTGTCGTCCCTTGCCTTCGAGACTGGAAAACTCTTCAAGTTAGCAGACAATTCCCTGAAGGCAGTTGAGGAGACCCTCGTCAACAAGTGGCGCAAGTACCTGCAGCTGAAGGCCACATTCTACTTGGCATATGTGAGTTAAAGGGAAAATCCTCTCCATGCTCAAGTTAGCTGTATTGAATAGAGTGAAATCAGACTAACAGATTTTCAAGTTATGTGTGCTTCAAAGTAACAATGATGTTCATTCAATTCATTTCAGTTCACTTCTAATTTTATTTCTGATATCACACAAATTCTTTCAAATACAATAATCACAAAAAAATAATTGTAATACATATTACATGAACATATATTTGAAAGTTGAAAAGAAAAAAAGTGCAATACCTATGTTAAATTGTCTAAACAAAAATTTATCATTGTGTTATTAACCCATTGAGGACGGGCTGATTTTGCTACAACACGCATTTCCCATAGACACCTGCCTAAGTATACTCGGGTCTTGTCTTCAGCGAGTTAAAGGGACTGTACAGTACTGGTTGAGATGGGGATCATGTTTTGAACATTCCTAAGTGAGATAATGAGAAACCTCTTATGAAATATGAAAGAGCATGTAATTTTAAGACGGATTCAACGTTTATTTGATGAAAATTGGTTTTCAAATGGCTGAGATATCAAAAAAAGTGATGATAATAAAAGGCGACAGGCCACGCCTTTTATTAGGATCTCTTTGTTTCACCTTGTTTTTGAATATCTAAGCCATTTCAAAACCGATTTTCATCAAATAAACTTTTGATACCCCTTAGAATTGCATGCTCTTTATCATCTCATAGAGTGGTTTCTGTATATCTCGCGTCACATGTAATGGATAACCTTGTAGAGATGTGGGTTAGAGCTGCAACGAGTACTGTACATTGTTCTAATAGCAGGGTTAACAATGTTCCCTGCATGCAATTCTTATTGTGGTGGTCATCACTTGTCATGTGTTCTGGCCCCCAACTGCAGGCACATTGCTACCACGCCCAGACCCTCCTGGCTCAGGACAAGTGTGGTGCTGCGGTCAGGTCGGCGAAAGAAAGTCAGACTCGTAAGTCGACCTTGCCACATTTTTTCAGGAGTTAAGGTTTGTGTGAGAAGGGAGAACTTGTCAGTAGTGTAGAAAGATTAGGATAGTGTGTGTATGGGGGGGGGGGGGGTGTCAATTGCTAAGAAGGGGAGATCATGCCTGTAGTTTTGAAGGATGTTGAAATGGTTATAGTAATATTTTCAGCCATGTTGCTCGACCATGCCTTATCTCTGCGGTACCTCATTGCCTTTAAGATTGTGTTAACAGTACTTAGGCTTGCCATCAGATGTTTTACCACAAAGACAACCAACAAACAAATGTTTAGACTTCACTATGTAACCCATGTGTGTCTATTGTTTGAGAAAAATTATGTTATGAAAGTCAGTAAAACATCACTTAAATATTGATACTATGGTGAATAAGATTTGCATGAATAACTGATTCTCCCTCATCTTTCTACCTCACCTTTCTTTCATACCACAGACATATGACTTTACCATGATGAAGGGACATCTCTATAATGATTAAACTAATATGCCAAACTGCGGCGGGGGGGGGGGGGGGGGGGTAGAGATGGGCTTATTAATTGAAACACTAAGAGGAAGTGGAGGTTTTGGATTCAACAGATTATAGGTCATCTTCGCCAAAAGGATGATGAACATTCGCAGGTAGAAGAACACTTTAGTGAAATATGTTCCTTGGTTTGCAGCTGATAATTTCAAGTTTATATCCACCAGGCCACTGTAAACCTTTATTGATGACAATGAGATAAAGAAATCAAGAATATCGCTGTGGCATACAGCATACAGAAAGTGAATCATTCTTAAGTCTACAAACTTTGAGAAAGAATTGAAGTTAGTTGCTTCCATGCTTTCTACACTTGTGTACTGGTGTGGATCATTTTACTGGGATTTGAATGATATTCATGCAATCTGCTTGTAACTTTCTTCTGTCTCATAGTAACTCTTTGACCATTGCTCTGTACCAATGGAGTAGATCACTAAACTTTGAAATATATGGATAAAACAGTAGGATTTCTTTCACCATGAAGACTGGCAAGGCATAACAATAATGTAAATCTTTTCCAGGGGAAGAAAGCACCAGAGAAATGTAGATGACAGAGATGTTAAGATATGTGATATGTTTTATTTCCCTGAAGAATACCAGAAGGCGGAGGAGTTGGGACGGACATATGCCTCTACCAAAGGCCCAGGGAGGAGTGCGAAACCACAGGAGCATGCCTTCTTCCGTCGTCTTGGCCCCCTTATCAGGAGGAACCTGGAAAAAGTAGAGAGAGAGAATGGATTTATGTGAGTACCTCAGCATCATCAATATGGCGCTCTTGTTCTTATCTCACAGGTATGAACAACTGATTGAGTCTGTACCATCTTTTTTTTCCAATAGATATCCCATACCACGCATCATTTAATGTTACTGAAATGCAAATAGTATTAACTTAGTCAAGAAATAGACTCCACTTTTGCTCCTAGTTTGTTTTTTTTTTTTTTAAGGAAGAGGAACTAAGATACTTCTTTCATTTCTCATTTGGCAATTGTAAAATTTATGGCCACATTTCCATTTGTGTAAATGATGCATGCATTTCATAATTCATGATATACATTTACCCATGTGATTATCTTAATGTAAATGGATATATGATGGCCATGCCAGTCACTTTTTGTGTATTTCTTGTAACTCTCAACTTTGAATAGTCACTTAGAAACTAAGTTTGTGATATTAGAAAAATATCTGGATTGAAATTTCTGCAACTTGGAGGAAAAGAACCAAATTGAAATTCTGTATTTTTTTTGTCCGTTCAGCATGCAACATACTATCTATTGCAGATGTTTACACATCCTTTTGACAAAGATGGAAGCTATTGGCAGTTTGTTTTAAACTGTTGTATAAAGAGAAGACTTTTGTGTACAATATCAACACTTGATATGTGCATACAATCTCACTGCAGTGATGATGTATTACGTAGCCAGTCAAGGGAAGTGATATTTGTCCAGTGATACTGATTTCAATTCAGCACGACTTCAGGTTGCTAAATGAAGGCCTGTTTGCATTTATTTTGTATAAGAAAGATTGAAATGACTGTGGCAATAAATTCAATACTCACAAGTGATTGGTTATTTTCTCACTGCCGTTGTTGTAACTGCAATTATTTTGTAGATGACAATAATCACATACCCCCTTGTGATATGTGAGTCTGGTCTGTGCATACTGTAAGTAGACATATGCATAACTTTATAGGTAGACCCCATGCATTCAATGGCTCAATTCTCACATCCAGCTACTACCAGAAGGTCCCAGATGAGGTGCCAGAACTTCCCACCAAGGCCACGTACGGTCTGGCCAGCCCAGTGGATTTTGAGATGCCGAGCAAGTCCGAGGACTGGACAGCAGAAACCTACAGCGGCTTCAAAGTTGCCAATGCTAGTCCAGAGGAGGTGTGTGCATGCATCTTATCATTTTACTTTAAGAAAAACAGGTCAATTGGAAATCTGTTCGATTCTGGTCATCACCAAATCATTTTTTTTTTTTTTGGTCTTTTTTTTTAGCTCATCAGTTTTTGATTTTCATTTTCAAATGATATTGTCTTCCTAATTGTTAGAGAAAATAATCATCATTGTTGGTGGCAGACATGTCAGCTGTGTATTTTGATGAATTCTTTTCTGACTTCAGGAAGAATGGGTTACAAGCCACAGACACACTATCTTACATGAGTTTGAGGTTCATTCCCACATCACATTTCCAAGTTTACTATATGTGACCGTGCACCTCAAAACGAACATAAAGTCGCACACACTGATTTTGTGTGAAGACTGAAAATAAGTGAAATGGGTCAACCTAGCCGAACTTGACTTTTTCATATTTTCTGAAAGAGCGGGTCTTCTTTTACATTATGCTAAAATTTGGTACCATAAAACGGGCAGGAAAGTGTGTTTTTTTTAACAGTTTATCTCGAACATTTTTGGTAGAATAGTGTGATTAGGTGTGTCTTTAGAATCCCTTTTTCATTTCTGAAAAACCTTGTCCACACTCTTCACTTTCAACTCTAATAACTTTTGAAAGGATAATGATACTGCATTGAAAGTTGGCATTAATTATGGACAGAATGTGTTAATGAGGCATGCTCAATTTCAGTTTAATCTGATAATCCCTTCATTGTTGTTACTCTGGTGGTTTACTTCCTGTTTTTTGTCCCATTCATCGCACAGCCAGCACTGTTTGGTAAAGATTAAGCGCTTGAATAGACACTGTACTTCAGAGCCTCTTTTCTCAGTTCACACTTTTCCTTAGTTTGTGCTTTCTTTCCAATATTTAGATAGGTTAGGAGAGTCCATTTGATTTGAGTTATACATCATTTTAAAGCTGAAAGTCTGCTCTTTCAGAATATGGTCTTAACTAAAAATTCATGTTTAGCGACTTTTTGTTTGTTTTGAGGTGCAGGGTCACATATTTGATAAAACACATCTCATGAACAGAATGGTACAAATTGGATCGTAATTTTGCATAAAATAAAAAAGTGAAGGATGTTATCATTTATGCATTTCACCAAAAAGTTTACATTCCACAAGTTACTCATTTAGATTTTTTGTGTGTGTGAGAATCAACCTTTTTGTTTGATTGTATATCAAAGACAACATACACAGTGTGTTAAATTTGACTGCGTTGATTATGAGGATATCTTCTTTTGTATATGTTTTATTATTTGAGGATGTTTCAAAATTATAAGTAAATGATATAATATTCAATATTCTCTGTTAGCTGAAGAAAGGATGTGAGAAATTATTGGTTGGAGACAGTCATTTGTGTATTGGAAACTCATTTGATATGACTTTGTTGAATAGAATAAGACGCTTTCGGCATACAGAATTATGCCGGACAAACCTGCTGCAATAGGCATTGATAACACGGATCAGTAACTGTACATGATTCAATTGTAGCGTATAGTGAATGTCATATCTGTAAACCAGATATTCATGTTCCTATTAGTATACTTCCCTGAAAACAGTTTGCTTACAATGGTTATGTTTCTCTCTCTTGCGATTGCTGTGGCGTTCCATCAACCGTCCCCCAGAGAGCGAAAGAGAAGGACGACACTCCGAAGCCCGTGAAGGAGGTTCCTGTCAATCCGACGGACAAGGAGTCCAGCAACAGCAGTGGCTGCGTTGTCTCATAGGACACCGTTGCCGTGGGCGACCGTTTAGAGAATCCTTTTAACCAGGGAGTGCTCCACACTCCAGAAAAAAAAAAGCTTTCCAATTGACCAACTCATGACAGAATTAAGTTTATGTGCATTCTTTGTAGTTGGTTTGGGGGTTCCATATACATGTACATGTATACCCACATTAAGATTTTGCTTAAAGTCTTTACAAAATTGTACACATAGACTCGGATTACTGAAAAGAATTTGCAGGATGTTGATTTCTTTCAATAAAGCTTTTTTTTTTTTTAAATTGATTTTGCTGTATAATGTTAAGACTACAGTAGTGTGCATTGAAGATAAGAGTTTTATATTTCTGTAAAAAGGGAGAGACTTGGTACCTTATAAAAAACAAAGCATGATATCCTTGTATATCACGACCACTTTAAACCAATCCACTTCTGCTAATCTTGTTTGTAAATGAGTCACGATGGCTTAGTGCATTGCTGCCATATGTGTGGCAGTTTGTTAAGAGACAATTATTTCTTTGCAGGGTAAATTCATTGTTGAAGCGATTTTCAATTTTGAATTTGTGGTCCAGTTGCACTTTCAAAGTGGCAATCCTCATTGTTTTCATTTAAATCAATATGCCATTAAGTTATTGTCTGAGTGCATATCAGAAGCAAACTTGATAAGGATGATCTGTTTTCCTCAATTTGTGATTGATATTGTCTTCTTCAAATATCATCTACCTGATAGCAGCATCAACTTGTCTTGAAATTCAGCTTTAAGGTAATTCAAGTGAGGTAGTGAACTTTCTACTACTTGTGTGTCCTTCACATTGCAATCATTTCATCATTACCATGAAGATGATGCAGTAATGGAGAGACATCTGTGTCCCATACATAAGTATTTGTGTGTGTTTGTCTATGATCTCAAGCATGAGGAACTGGGCATGACTCTATTCCAATGGTCTTATCAAAACATTATTCCCAATATTGCATACTTTCATTACACAAGCACTGATAAGCAAAGTGTGTGACATGTTTTCATTGCATTCCTTTGCTATCAAATGTGGCCCGCTACAACAAAAGGATCCTAAAGTCGCTGACGGTTGAGCCGAGAAAATCGAGTTTGAAGTCACATCATCAAAATTGGTCAAAACAATCAGATTTTTGTTTTGGCATAATTTTGTAGTCTAATGTTTTGTCTATCATCTGCCAAAATTTTGAAGCTAAATGATCAAAGGAAAGGCAAGAAATTTGTGTTTTTCTGGGCCATGATTTTCCGACTTCCAATTGAGCAGAAACGTGTCCGAATATTTGGATTAAGCGCCGCAGATAGACTCCGCCCCTAGCAACGAGGGAGTGATTTTAAGCAGATAATCGAAAATAAGTCCATGGTTTGAATTCAGTCTGTGGCTGAAAAATGAGTGCAAAATCAGTCTACATTAGATGCCAACGTCGGCATGTGTTCCTGATCGGAAGTCTATTGGCATAAGTGCCGTGTCACACATGTTTACACAGTTAGAAATATACATAATGAATTGACTTGATTTTAACTTCCTTTGTGAATCCCAGTCAGCCATTGCACTATTGTGAATGAGTTTACAACAGATTCTTTTGAGTTTTGAGACACCCTTAATAAGACAAAGCTTAGTTTCAGATATATAACAGATGCAAATGATTTTGCCAATACAGGTTTACATGCTTTATTTTAGATACCATATGCAACTCTGCAGCATGTAAGCAGAGCTTATGGAATCTAAATGGTCCTTAGAAGTGTACTTTGCCGACTTTGGCGGATTGTGTTGTATAATGAACGATTCAAATTTGTGCTGCTTTTGGTTATCGTATCAACACACAGCCGTAGACGGCATCCTGTGTATCATTACTGTAATGTGGCATTCAACCCTGGCATAAGCATGGACTTCGATGTGGAGTATTTTGTAATTTATCCTTTCTGAATGTAATTTTTGTGCATGAGCCATTTACACTGTCACTTGGAACTATTAACTGTGTTCCTTGCACGCATTGTGTCTCACACAGTATGGCACTGTGTTCCTCGTTACACCAATTGTGTGATAATCTGAAATAGACTACAGGTTAGAGGTCAGTATTATGAAGACCTGGATACTCTTGTGTTCACTACTGATTTTCTTGTGGCACACTCATGGAACAAAATCAGTTTGAATATAAAACTGAAGTGTGTACAATGACTCATGATGCTATAATATAATCATACAATTGTGCCGATTTGACTTCTGAGCTGTATGACATTGTGCTGTCATTCATTTCAACTTTAAAAAAAAGGGGGGAAAAGATGATATACATACTGTTTGTTTTGTATCTTGATCATACATACGTGTATGCTGGTATATAAACTTACCACCTGTTTTCTGGTGTTACTGGCTTGGACATGTATGTGGTCATTCTAATACGCATATCTAAAGGTATAATTTGTATATTAAATGTATGAATACTCACATGTATTTTGTACAAAATCAATGCGCAAGTGTTAATAGTAAGTGTATGATATGATGGGGTTATATTTTGAGTTTATTTATTTGTACTGGATTTTCTTTCCCGGACTCGGTCAACATTATTCACTACGGCAAGGCCACCTCTCTTTACCTCCAGTGTTCCAATTAATTTACAGCACAGAATTCTCTGAATACTGACTTCAGGGAGTGAAAATTGTAGTTGCTGCAATACGATTTTTATTTTAACAAGACCTTCTCTTATTTCTTATTTGCAACGGTTGGAAGAGGATGAGAATTGTGCAGCTATACCATTCTAGCCTTGTATGTATAGTGTCAGTACATTCAAGAACCTTCACACCTGCACCGGATAAATGTCCAGGGTGAGGTAGATGAAAATCAGTAATGGTTGACAACTTTTTTTTTTTTTTTTTTTTTTTTTTTTAAGGAATATGTGATCATGCGTCTATTCCTTGAGACAGAAAATACGAAGTAATGATTTCTTGATATTGTCGAGTATGAAATGCCTTATTCGTGCTCATGTAAAGACTACAGCTGAAATTATGTAAATGAAAGTCACTGGGAACAGATGTGATCAAGTTCAATATGAGCAATATTCTGTTTTTTAGTGCTTTTAAGGGCCAAGGTTGCTTGTTGGTGACCTTTTTTATGTTTAAGCATGGCTGTCATGCTATGTTGTATAAAGATAAGACCATGGGATGGACCCCAGTACTAGTGTCAGTAAAAGTATATATTGCAGCAAGGAATCAGCCAAGGTCCATATACACCAGATAACACATTTTGTTATGACCAGCTTTGTTGATAGTGCAATAATGATACACAGCTTTCCTTATGTAGAATACGAGTAGCCTCATTTTAACTGAGTCACAGAATAATTTGATACGAGGTAGAAGTTGGGGATACTTTGCTTTTGTTATTTCATGTAAGGACGATGTCAACACATAACCTACATGTATTGTATGTACCGAATAATGTAGATATTGAGAGATTATACTACTCTGTTAAGCAAAAATAGTGTGTGGAATAAACCATCATACAAACAAATGACTACAAAAACAGCTACTGGTGTAAGGATATTTTATTTACAAAGTTACATACATCCAGATCTGCATGATTGTGTGGTTGTAAAGCATTTTCTACAATTGTTACTTTTCAGAAAGGGAGGGAAGGCATAGAAGCCCCCCACCCCCCCCCCAAAAAAAAAATAAATAAATGTTGCTTTATATAAAAAAAAAAGCAAAAACATGATTGATGGACATACATATAATATATACATATAAAATCCAAATATTATGATGGCATTATTTACAGATGATACAGTCACAATTTTGAGGTCAGCCAGGAGTTCATCTGTTTCCAGTAACCATGGTGACGCATCTCCTCTCTCCTTTGACCCAGCATCGCAGCATCATCAAATCTAGTTGTCCTCTCCGTCTGCGTCATCTTCCCGCTTCTGGTATGCCAGCATATGGGAGAGGTACCAGCCCCAGGGGACCAGACAGCTGGCCATGAAGAGTGAGCAGGCCACAACATTGTCCACTGGTTGCAGGGGGTTCTTCTCTACCAGCCTCTGGGGAGGGAGGGAGGGTGGGGGTTGAGAGGTGAGGGGGGAATGAGACAGGAATGACAAAATTATCTTGTGGTGACAGATAATGATAACAATAGCCACGGTCCACATTGACAAAAGATGGAGAGTTTCAAGTTCGCAAAGTTTTGTGTGACTGTGTGACTGCAAACTTCATGCAAAACTTCTTGGAGAACATCCTCTTTCTTGGACTGATGTGAATTCTTTTCATTCATCCAGTCAAAGTACAAGATCAATGATTAGTTGAATCAACGTTGCAACAGTGAGTTTGTTTTTCAGTTTTTTTTATTCAACTAGTTATTCATGTGAACGCATAAGAAAAGATCACAAAGACTTCGTGATCTTTTGCCAGTCCGACCACGCCCAATGATGATGATGAGAAACCATTGTTGTACGTAGTTCAAAAACCCTGTGTGCCATGAGCATCCATCCATATTCTCCGATATTTCACACACAAAAATGTGGTGTGATGTAGCCAGTTATTCCTTTATGAGAATTTTAAATTGTGATGACATTAAAGCCACTGTTTACCATCGGAAGCAGTGACTTAAAAATGTTCAAATTATCTCATTTGATGCATATGTATAGTTCAGTTGTATCTCAAAACATTCTGCCATACACGTACAAAAATTTGGCAATAAAGCCGCACATGTAAGGAGACGACACTATAATTTTCTCCATAAACCATAACTGTAGACTGCTATTTCTAGAAACAATTTGAATAAAACTCTTGTTCACATTTTAAATATTCAACAATACTTCACATTGATTATACTCATTAACATTTTTATGTTGTTATGTTTCTATCCCTAACTCACATTTTAGAATAAAGCTGGGGTTTTTTTTTTTTTTTCATCTTCAAATGACAAATGGTGGCTTTAAAAGATGAATGAAGAAGAGACAAGGGATGTACAAGACAGGAAAAGGTTCACACAGAGAATACGACTCGGGGGAGTGGGAGGGGGCTGAAATGGTGGGTAGGGGTAGAGATGATAAGAAGCAAGAAAAAAACAAAACAAAACACTGATACGGGGAGACAGAGAGGAGGTGGAAATAGAAGGGAGAAAGGGGACAATGTATACTGGGAAGGATGAAAATGACAAAAGCTGTTAGTTGTAGGTCCTGGTGCGTCTAGTATGAAGAGAGTACAAATCAATTGAAAAAGATATTATTTTCATGTTACAGAAATATGTGTGAAAACTTGTAGATCTAGATCTACTTATCTTTGTTCATAATTGGGGTTTGCATGAGCGCTATAGATGTCTATAGGTCTACATACCTTACAGTAACGGAAAACAAAGCAATGGCAAACAATGTAACACTTCGTATCTATCTCTTTGGGCAGGCTCATTTCTTATTTTTCTGTGGCGAAGGAACCTAAATTTGAGGGAAAGAACTGAGGGAAAAAGTTCCATGACATTTGTTCCTATGACAATTGCTCCCATGAAATATCTGCACACTAAGACCCCGTTTACAGTCCGGGGCCGGGCTTGGCCGCGGCTCGGCCGCGGCCGAGCCCGGCCTCAATTGCGCGGCCGAGCCTCGCAATTTTGTCCGTTTACACTGCTGGGCTCGGCCGCGCTTTTGATTCAAACCTTTCAATATTTTGTCGTAGTGGCGCTCTGCTTGTAAACAAACGCAATTTGGTATTGTCTGGTTTTCAGACCCTTTGCCAAATGAATTCCGTGGCGACGAAGTCGCCGTTCGGGCAAAGGCCTTTGCCGAAGGAAAAAAAATCCTTTGCAGGACAAAACCACCTTAAACTATACTAGTTTTCGACGTTGAGGGGGTTAATATCCTGAATAGCGAAAGATACAGGCAGAGGGTTTGGAAGCCAGACTAAAATTGGCCGCGCAATTGGCCGCGCATTTGGCCCAGTTTGCGTTTACACCAAGAAGAGGCATGGCTCGGCCGCGGCTCGGCCGCGGCCGAGACCACCTCCAGAGCGAGGCCAAATGCGAGGCCAATTTTGGCCTCGCATTTGGCCTTTTGCGCGTTTACACTGAAGCGGGGCTGGGCTCGGCCGCGGCTCGGCCGCGGCCGAGCCTCGCACTGTAAACGGGGTCTTAGCCAAACATAACTTTTACTCACAAACCCTAACACAGTGGCGGATCAAGGCAGGGGTGCTTCTGGCGCACGCCTCCTTTAAATTGTTTAAACAAAAGAAATAAAAAGAAAAAATTGAGGGTGCGGTGCTTGTGCCCCTCCCCCCTTTAATTTTGTAAAGACGCCCCCTCTTTACGGAATTCCTGGATCTGCCCCTGCAGGGGTGGATCCAGGGAGGACAGCAACCGGCGCACGCCCCCCCCCCCTTTATTTTTTTTTTGTTGAAACAAAAGAAATAAGAAAAAAATGGGGGGAGGGGTGTATGCGCCCCCCCTTTATTTTTGTAAACACGCCCCCTCTTTACGGAATTCCTGGATCCGCCCCTGCCCTGTAACATAATTGTCACATGAAACAAAACCTAAAACCATCTCACAATCCCATATTTTCTTACCCTAATTTAGAGAAAAATAATCTTAGAGAAAATAAGACTGGAGCAATTGATGCAGGAACAAATGTCGTGTCACCCAAAGAAAGAGACGGGAAGAGGTATGGGGGGCGAATATTAATCAAAGAGCAAAATGTTAATCCGGCCGGCGGAACGGGGGGGGGGGGTGCTCGTCCCCCCCCCCCCCCCCCCCACCACCACTTTTTTACCCCGGAAGTGGCACCAGAAAAAAAAAAAAAAAAAAAAGTTAGCTGATGAAACCCGGAAGTGGCAGGAAAAGTTAATGCCTTTTTTTTTTTCTCTCTCTTTTTTTTGCTTGTTACCTGATGAAACCCGGAAGTGGCACCAGCAATATAAACTGCCCCGAGACTCCCCCCCCCCCCCTCCACTTTTAAAAACGTGGCAGACATAACACACTCTCTGAATTCTACACTGACGCCAATCTGCTCACCGTGCTATCTCCACAGGCATTTCTTCGCTGGAGGAGGCTGACAGGTTGTCTCAGGGCGGCCTTGATTGATGGTTGTGTCGCCCGGGGCCTAGTAATTCTCTGGACACAAGACGCGATGCTACGTGAAAGTCCGGAAAGTCCCATCTTTAACTTCTTCGGATGTTTGCCTCTCAGTCAGTGGCAATTTTTTAAAGCTTTTAGTTCCTTTTTGTCTGAAAATGTCTGTTTTTGTCGTTGTGATACATGTAGTGTGTTGGTTGTATGTTTGCCGTATCGATGTGCGACGCGTGCCATGGCAATGTTTGCGTACATTCCATTCTCACGCGTAATGGCACTTGTACGCGAGCAGGTACTAGTAATGGTTCTGTGACGTCACAAATATGATTCTGACGTCAGGAAAGTTTCTCCTATTATCCATAGTTTGGTCTCGACAAAGTGGTATAATGTCTTTGGGTCTCGATCAAAATTTGGACGCGGAAATTTTGCCCTCCTCTAAAGGTGCGTAAGTGTTTAGGAATAATGAAGACAGTGAACGGTATCTTTCAAGAACAGGTTACCGAATGAATGCGGATTTTATAGCTCCCCGCGCCCTAAAAAAATTCAAAACGTTTCGTGGGTTTCGGGGAGTTAATTATAGTCGTTCGCTGCGTCGGACTGAATGATGGATACCCGGTTTTAGAAATCGATCGGGAAGGGCGCGAAAAGCTGTCGAAGAAGAGCTGTCGGATCACATCAGGAGTGAACATGATATAATCATGGACTAAGGACTATCACGATGACTCTCTTAACAACCATTTGAAAATGCGGACAAAATGAGAAAATAATGCAAGGTTATAAATTCGGCTCTGACATTCGGTTTTTCTTATAATTGTGCCTGTTAGCCGTCATGTCTGATAAGTCTGATTCTTCCTCCTCCACTCTTGGGCACTGCTACCAGCCTTGAACGGATCAGGCATCGAGGCATCCATCAGTAACCTCCACGGACCCGCCTCGTCCGGAGTCATTGATGCATTGCTGGTTGTTGTCTCAATATGATCATATTAATATGATTGTGATTAAATTTTTACCTATGTTTTTCTTTTGTAACTGTATCGAATGAAACGATTTGTACATATAGCACAGAGAAGAAATCCCTTGAATTAAACTAATTATGTAAAAGAGAGAAACTTAAAAAAAAAATAATAAAAATAGAGCGAGAGCTGAAGGGTCTGCTTCTTCTTCGTGGAAACTGTGGACCAGAATTTACGGCCTTTAGCTTTGCCACTTTTTTTTTTTTTTTTTTGTGGGCGCTTGTGGAGAATGTTGACATTCACCTGTTCATTATCAAAGGAAGATTTGTTCGGCTGCGGGACTAGTGGGATGGGGACCTTGTTCCTTTCAGGGCGGTGGGAAGAGACTTCCCACCTCCCTGTTCCTCTCTTTGATTCCGTGTGTTTTATTGGCATATCGGACGTTGAACTCGTCCACGCGCAACTTGTTGACTCTTCAGATCTGTGTCTGATGGACCGCCAAGTGTCCGCAGCAGCTTCCAGGCATTGGAATAAGAAAGGAGCAATTGCTGAATAAATGCTGATTTGCATTCCGCATTTTGTCCGTGCCACAGATTTGAACATAGATGATGATATCTATCTTCTCTGGTTTCAAAAAAAAGCGTAACAACTAAACAAAATACGATTAATTTAGGATCAAGAACACAGTTTACTATAACAATAATGAAGAAAAGCCGAGATGTAGGAGCATCTATAATCAGATAAATAATCGATAGAGAGATAGAAAGACAGGCAGATACGTGCATAGAGAGATAGACAGATAAACCGACGGAAAAGATAGGGTTGACAACAGTCTATTCAAAGACATATGCCAAGTGACGACAGGGCAAATATCGCAGGTAAATCATCACACTCACTCGTACCTCATTTTGTCACGTCGCTCAACTTCTCGCGGAAATCGCAGCGAGAGAAAGAGCGCCATCTACCGCCGTAAGTAATGCTACTTTATTGAGGCTATGGCGACAATAATCGTTGACATCGTGAGATTTGCAGAATTAGAATGACTGTGGAGGTGAGAAACACACACAACATGTTGAATTTTCTTTCAAAAAATGTAGGTGTTATATACAGCTCACAATGAAATTAACGTTCTGATGCTTATTACCATTAACACTCAGTTGATTTTGCACCCCTATAACATCAAGATGTTTAAGATTTTGTTCACAATAGGAGTATATTGCGAACAGGAGTACAGTGTATATTGTTCGATATACCGGTATACATATATAGTGTATATATGTATATACACTATTCTTTCTTATTTCTCTCTCCTCCTATCGACATTCTGCCATCATCTTTCACATCTATCTTTGAAGCTGTGAATGAGAGACGCTATACTCTTGGAGCAAGACGCATTACCTTCCAGTGTATTTGCAGGGGCCGCAGAACGAGTTGGGGTACTCCCACTCCCGATCCACCGCTCCGCGACCCCTGTATCTTTATCTTTAGTCCGGACTTCTTCACTACAAGACAAGGTCAGGAAATGTTTTGAAGGCTCTATCCTTATAAGATAACCTGTTTAAATAATGTTTTGAGAAGCGGATGTGCGGCTTTCCGGTGATATTGTATCATTTCAAAGATGGTACATTTCTCAGTGAGGAACTTAAAAATGACGACACTTTATCATTTATTTTATTAACTTTAACAAAGTGAATGCATGGACGTCAGTAGGCCTAATTTGTGACAGGATCCACGCTCATATCAGATCAATACACGAATACATTATGTGAAAGAAGATATTCTATTACACTTTTAAGATTACTCTCGTTTATGGTAACAATGTCAATATATTAATGAGATTGTCTTATATTTTTTACTCTATACCCATGATAACCTAGTCATAGTTAACACTGTTTTCCAGAGGGCCCTACGTGGGCCTCCCGATCATGGCGCCCATTTTTACACATTTAATACACATGCGGGTCGAGAGAGACGGTCACGGATAAAACATTAATTGTATCGTCAAAGGACGAAATACGTAGCACATGGCGGGATTCGAATTCAGGTTGGCAGGCGGTTGGTTTAAGTTTTATCTTTGTTGGATGTAATCTAAGAAGATAAATATGGAACCCTGTTAAAGTTTCACATGTTTGTTTTGATTTGTTTTGTTTGTCTGTTTGTTTGTTTTACAAAAGAGCGAGATTTGATATTGCTTGTAATCAAATCTATACCATTTTCTTTGGTTTATTCTTTCCACTAACCTACTGAGCACTATAATGATAACAAAGTCGGTTGGCTCATCGAGTACGCCCTGGCATTGCACTACATCCATGAAGTGTGAAAAAAAAATACATATAACCTAAACTTCCCCGTGATATGCTGTGAACATCATGCCCGCTCAAGGTGAACCCACTATCAACCATCCCGAAACAGCAACAGCAACAATAACAACAATTACTACTATACAACAACAACAACAACAACAACAACAACAACAACAACAACAACAACAACAACAACAACACAATCTCAAAACTTCTCCCTTTGGCCTCAGAATGAACTAACATGGGGGATGAGTGCGCATGTGTGCATGGTTCCGATTGCTGGTATCAATGTTTTCACGAAATCTTAACGACTGTTCTTCGTCTCATATTAAACTAGAAAAAACACTCTGAGAGCGCAGACCTCCGCCAAGCATGCAGCTCATTTCCGCCACTGATCTTGTTCTTCCATAGAGATATCAGTGATTTCCACCCATATGTACTAGCAGTGTGTGCTGAAAGTCGCCCTATTTCCCAATATAGAAGCCTTTGTTACGTCATAAACCCCTCAGCTGCGCGGCGCGCCTCGCCCTAGCAGAAACTAGAGTACGCACTTTAGTGCGCGCATGTAAACATCTAATACGCGCAGCCTGAACTCCCAAGTTCATTGACCCTACCTGCTAAAAAAGCAAAAATCTTTCATGAATTCCCCCCAAATTCTCGGATCACTACCAAAAGTTCATCGTTTGTTACTTGTGTCATTCTAAACCTTTCCTGCAAGTTTCATCCAAATCCGTTAACTACTTTTTGAGTTATTTTTCACACGGACAAACTAACTAACTAACAAACCAACGGTAACGAAAACATAACCTCCCCCCTTGGCGGAGGTAACGAGAAAAACAATCGAAGAGCGCAGACCTCCGCCAAGCAGCTCATTTCCACCCATGCTGAAAATCGATTTCCCAATAAAGACACCTTTGTTTACGTCATCAGCTTCCAGCTACGCGCATACGCGCGCGGCGCCTTGCGCCCGCGAGCAGAGCATGCGCGCTTTAGAGCACGTATAACGCGCGCAAAATACGCCCAGCTTTAACTTCCAAGTTCAATGATCCTATAATCTGCCAAAATCCTTCAAAAACGTATCCGGGCAATTACCCCCCGAGGGCAGTTACCCCCCGGCTAAATACTGATTAGTGGTAAGGTTAGAGTTAAGATTAGGGTTAGGGTTGGGTTTAGTGTTAGGAGTTTGGGTTATGGTTAGGATTAGTTTCAGGATTAGGATTAGGATTAGGGACAGGGGAAGGGTCCGGGGTAATTGCCCAGGGGGTAATTGCCCTAGACCCAAAAAAATCCATAAAAATTTTGGATCACTTCCAAAATTTAATCATCTGTTCCTTGTGTCATCAACTTTTCTTGCAAATTTCATTCAAATCCATTCATAACTTTTTGAATTATTTTGCAAACAGACAAACAAACAAACCAACGCCGATGGAAACCGTCAACCTCACTGCCTTGGCGGAGGTATAAAAATACCCAAATATAAGATGCGAGTGAAAGAAAGATCAAGGAATAGAAAAAAGAAAGCCTTCACGAAAGCCTTTTCTTCTTGATCCTCTATATCATACTTGTTATGCCCTAATCCAACACAGTGCTAACCCCCTTAAGCAGAAGACAAAATGCGAACTCGAGATTTCTTCTAGGTTTTCGCTCTCATTGAAAATAACTGGCCGACAGTCATGTTAGGTAGGACCTTATATAGACCATTCGTGAACAACAACAACAAATAGAGATACATGAAGCTCTTCATTATGTAAGCGAAAGTTGATCAAAAGCCGTAATAAAGCTGGTGTTCATGTCTAATCCGTGTAATTCTTCGTGACTGTCAGCTTTCCTTTCGTTCATATTCGTCTGAGTAATATAAATGAAGCTGTTGCTAGCAATATCGTATTTAGTCTATGATGTGCAACTTCTCCTTTAGAATTCGCTGGTGTTCTCCTCGTAACTTTTTGTTTTCTCCGAAGGAAAAGTTGCTTTACAATTATACTGGCATGGGGAATACATGAAAATTTTGCCTGAATTTAGACCCTACCCAACACCCTGATTCGTATTCCAATTTCTTGTTCTTAAAACAAGCACTTAATCGTTTCACACATTCGTTTGTATGATGATTTAAAATATCTACGTCGCATTTTCGATCCTCCTCTGAAAACGAATGACGAAAGAAAGGAAGAAATATCCCTTGGGTTATTATCACAGAAGAGATAAAGAGGCGGGTGAGTACCGAGTAGTCAGCCCTCACCATGCTGCTCAAGTTTCTAATTGGGGACACTTTCAACCAGTATCGCGAAACACACTCCTAGGTGCTTAGTACACTACCAGCATTGCGGGTGACGTCAATGAAAATATAATGAGATGAATACAGGATGAATGGATTTATGAAAGGAATGGGACTGTGTGTTGCGACTAGACACCGGCGCTTTCCTGTGTGCCGCTGCAGCTAATATTCGTTCGTACGTTCTTCTCTTCCTCTATCTCTACGCGCTGTGTGTACGCGTATTGCCGACTACTAACTGGTGGGAGGAGGCGCACCGCACAGCAAGAATATTCTGCTTCCTAGCTGGCTACATGCCTGCCTCCGCTACATATTCCATACATGTCAACCGACCTAGTACTAGCGCCGCGTCTCCTTGGATAACTGCAAGGAGCTAGGAGCGCCCGATCTGCCTTTGCTTTGGCTGTGTGTTGCATGAATGCATTCAGCGGCAGTGCAGTAGCAGCCGACAACATGCCACTCCGATTCTAGCTGCCTTCATGGGGGTGCGTGCAGGAATAGTGAACTCCGGATCTCATGATGGACGATATCGAGCTATTTTAGACCCGTGCAAGCACGGTAAGTCTTGGTAACGTCTGTCTTGTCATTCTTACATCACCTCAAAGTGGGGACTTCGACTCTACTTCGAGGATATCCATGCTGGCCGCCTCCTGTGAATGGTAATTCTGGTACAGTTACAGTGTCAGTGGAAACGAAGGATAGGAATAGATGCTGCGATGAATCAATTTATTGGAGGTGTACAATGCTAAAAGCTGTAAACAAATGTGCGATGAATTCTCATGGATTTTTCAATGACCTCCCGCTGATGTGTTCATGTAAAATCGTCAGTGTGGGATGATGAGGACCCTATGACTGTCTAGATCCACAGATCTAAAGAGGGTTTAATCTCGGCTCTGGTGAAACGATAAGTGTGCACGATGATGAAAATGCATCTGAAGGCGATTCCATGCAGTGACTGAAATCGGATGCACGCAATGCTCAGTATCGTGTATCGACATCATTATCCGTGTGTGTGTGTCTATGTAACGCTATTCTATTTGTACCATGGTAGCATCCGTTCCCTAAATCTTATCAGTCGAACGACTCTCCTACGACTGGCGACTGAACTCCGCGGATCTTACGATAGTGATGTATTCTAAAAACAACAAATGGTCAGAAATATATCAAGCAGTAGAATACTAAGTCATAAATATGCCATAGTGAAGGTTTTGATGTGTGCTTGTGCTAAACTAGCAATGGGAACCAAACTCCAAAGCGAAACAGTCAGCTTCCCAAATGCTGAAATGCCAAGGGATGTGTAAATGGTATTTAGGCCTAGGCCTACTGTACTTTATCCCCTGGGAGGGAGACCATGATCAGTTTAAGGAAAGAGTCTGTTTGGATAAGGAAGGCCTACCAAAATAGCTCGGTAGGGCCTACGATCTTGAGATAGAGTCATAAATCAAACAGCACAAGAGCAGAGGAAGTGTTGATGAAGTGGAGGGAAAAAAAAAAAAGGGTCATGCTCTGATAATCTAGTTACTACTGCTAGATCTAGCCTACAAACTACCCTATACTAGCTCTGTTTAAACAGCTATCATCTAATCCCATGAATGAGATACCGGTATTGAATTGAATTGCTGCCACTGGAGCCAGTATGCGCAATCATGGTTATCTTGCAAACATTTGCTACATCCTCATGCCATGAGTGAATTTCACAAAGCTACTACCAGGTTGTACATCTATATATTACCACAAACATTGATTTTGTATTGTAGTGTAGAAATTTTTTGCTTCGGATAGAGTGAACTTTCACAAAAATAGGGGATAGTCTTTTAAACGATGTATAGAAATGCCATTAAGATTACTGTATTTAAAGTCAGTTTCAGTTATTCAGTCAATTGAAATCAGCCCCAAGTATAAGTGTACAAAACTTCTTACCTTTGCAATATCTACATAGATGATAGCTTTCAATAAAGAAGTAGACTTTGACAGTGAAAAAAAAAAAAAAACTGGAGGGAAACTTTCTGTACAGGTATTTGAAACTAAATGCAAGCTGGTCTAAATCCTCCCATATCTACCTGTTCATGCCCTCAACCATAGCCTTTTGCTTTAAATGTACAAGGTTGTCTGTATTTTCATGTTGATGAGAAATTGTTCTACCACTAGAAACTACCAAGTACCATGATAGTGGAGTGAATAGACAAAATAAATTTATACACTTGGCAAAAAAGGGAGAAAGTAAACACTTTTTCAAGCTCAGATTTCTCATAGAATATTTGGCTAATTATTGCTGTTTAATAAACCATGGTAAAGGTAAATTGATTGGCTATCAGTCTGGTAGATTATTAGAAAGGGAAACTTTACACATGAGTGAACACACACGTTTTACTCTTCCAAGGCACAAAAGTAAAATCGCAAAAATGATTAAGTTCTCATTCATGCGTATGCGTTCTTCCGTATAACAATGAGAACAAAAGACAAATTTAACACAATAAGAAACACAAATTAATTTGCAAAAATTACCTACTGACCTCTATAATGTCTTTGTAGTCCCCAAAGATAAAGAAAGGCAAAACACAATGGAAAAAATGAAGAATCTTCTGTCAAATCCAAATTTAGATGACATTCGAGAAGAGGCAATATCAGCAAAAATGGCTGAAATTTGAAATGTTATTTCAAATTAAGAAAATTGAAATTGATATTTGGTTCTTGAATTTGTCTCATGAATTCTAAAATTCCTAAATGAAAAGAATGAAATACAGAAATTCTTTCCATATTATCACCTTTCCAGCTTACTCCCTATGTCAACTGAATTTGAGTTGACAAAAACTCTTTATTTTTGCTCTTTACTTTCCCACTTTGTTTTTTTTTTTTTGAGGATTTAAGAGATACAAGGGAACCAAGACTTATTCTTTGCTATTCATTCATAACTGTCTCTCATTGTGTTAAACTGATCTTTTATGTCAATGCTATTGTGAAGAGCATTTACAAATGAATGACATAATATAAATTTCTGCAATTTTTACTTTTGTGCCTTAGAAGACAAAAATGAATGTGTTCACTCATGTGTAAAATTTCCCTTTGTACTAACCTATTGGGTTGATAGCCAATAGAATAACCTTTGATATGGTATATGACACTAAGATTTTTACCAAAATTTTCTATGAAAAATATGTAATGGTAAAAGTGTTTATTTTTTTAATTATCATTTTTTTTTTTTTTTTGCTGAGTGTATATTTAAAGGAGGCCCCTACAATATGAGGTGAAATGAATTTGAGTCCAGCAAATAATAAGGCATGCCACCATGATATGTATGGTCAAATGCCACATGCCACAATGGCTACAATAAGACAGTCCCTTGCGTCTGTAGTCACACAGTCTTCAGTACATGTAGTCTCGAAGCCTTTCCCTTCATTCCACCACTAAATCCCAATGACCTCAAAGTACTTCGCATTGTATCCTTGGGGAGATATCAATGGACTTACTACATCCTGAAGAAGCATTTTTTTTTACCAGAGGTTCACTGTGAAGCTTTAAAAGTGAAGGTCGTTTGCAAGGTTCTGTGTCGCACTAGCGGACTCAAAAATGTACTTTGAAGAAATTAGAAATGTTGCAAACATTTGTCTCACATGGATGCAGAAGTTCAAAATATGATTTTCAGTTCCTGAATATAAGATGTGCAATGAGCAGGTTTGTTTGTTTGTTTGTATCGCTTAATGGAAATCGCATGTATGTATTCATATTCTTATCTTTCCTTTTTGAGGAAGGCATGATTTGAAATTTGAATTTGAACTGATTGTTGATGGAATCATAAAAGTATGCGAAGGTCAAAAGTAAAGAAAGAGTATGTATCAGGCTAGAGTAATCTATTTCCCTTCCAAGTTGAGTAAAAGAACCCAAAACAAATCATAAAATGAAAAATAAACTCGGCTTTATTTAGTTGACTAAACGCCAATTTCCTGCCTGGGTAATATTCCAAATTCTACTTGCATCTGGTTAAACACAAAATGTGATTCTATCAATTCATAGCACTGAGGGTCTAAATCTGATTATAATCCAACTGAATTTAGCTGAACCAAATGATGTGTCATTTGCCCTCTGTCCATGGATAATGTATTTTGAGCAGCTGTACTAGGCCTACATGTAGGGATAAAGTGGTATCATATTGATTCTGTTAAACAGAAGGTATTGATTTACATTCAAAGGGGGCAGGGAGATGAAAGCCTTTCCACTTGTTGCATTTTCAACACGCGCACACAGAGGTTCATGGACCAAAGAAAAAAAAGAACTGCCGGGGCTGAGAGAGTATAGTGTGTATACTGTATGCTTTTAGCTTCATTCTATTCAAAAGCAAGTACGGTATAGGATCATCTCATCCATATCTGATGTAGTTTTTTTTTTTTTCTTGATTTAACAAGATCATTGATAAGATCTCTGTATTTCATGCTGTCTGATTTTGTTTATGAGTTCATAGTACAGTCAAATTGACCTTATTTCTAGGATGAAATATCTTTGTCTAAGATAATCATCACATGCATCCAAATGGGCTAAACAGAACTATTGTCATTCAAAGTTAAACTGCATACCAAGTGGTATTGTATTTAGCTAACATTGATATCTTCTACATATTAATTGATTCACTGGAAGTCATTTATAGATTTTATGTGTAGACATCAATACACTACTCTTCTCAAAAGCTAAATGCTCAAGGTTCACTCTCATGTTCATTAAAGCCATGGTATAGATTGTACATGGGGTCCTTTGGGTCATTTGTGACCATACTGGCAGAGAAGTCTGGTCCCCCCCCCCCCCCCCCCCCTTATACACGATTACATTGACCACAATGCATAACTTGTCTCTTTTATCAGTCTTTGGTATATATTTGGCACTTCTTGACTGGGAATGGATAAGAAAATGTTCTATTTTCAGAGTTTCTATCAATGTAAAGTCATGCATGTCTATTGTGTATTACGACCCTTCCTCTATTTCTGTGTGCAAAAGAAAAAGTGTTTTTACTCTTAAGAATTACACGGAGTACAAATCTACTTGTGCTGCTTATCCAACCTGCATTTAGCATAAAATTCATAAACATCTGTAACTTCTCCATGATTCATGTTTGGGAAAGACAATACACTCTTGGCCAAATTTGATGTCATCTGACTATAGTACTCAATAGTACTATGTTTTATAATTTCATATTGTAATTCAAAAGTTTTGCGATTTGAAAGGAAAATATGCATTGTGCACTCAAAGAAGTGAAATATTACTTTGCACCATGACAAAATGGTGATGGATGTAAAACAGCCATGTTTTGAGGCATCTCAAAGTGTGGACTTGAATGTGACTTAATCTAACTTTCTGTAGAAAGATACGTATGAGCTAAGCAATAGTTTGATGTTTGCACACAGAATGCTTTATAATAATGATAATAATAGTGAGACTCAGATTATAAAGCACTCATTTCTACCTAAAAAAAGATACTCAAGGCATTATACATAGAACAGAGTACATTATTGTGTCATGTTACAACAGTATCACAGAAAATGATAAGACAATAAACCAACAAACAGTATATTATACATATACACATATACATACAGGTATTTATAGCTAAATGATACATTTTCAAAGCTTTTTGCTGGTTAATGGCTCCACTATCAACCATTAATGGTTCATACACAGGATTGCCCTTGGGATACTGCCTTCGTATCATGGAACTTTCATAAAAACTGCTCAAGCCACGCACAACTGCAACTACACATAGTAACCATGCATTTCAGAGAATCTCATTTCTGAGGGAAACGTTCATTGCATCAGGGATTGATGCATCTCGAATGGAGCTGTGTTCCTATGGCAACTGACAATTGCAGATTGTCATATTTTGGTTTTGCGACGACGGAAAGCAGGTTGCACTCAGTACTGTAGGGTGATCCTTTGTTGTGGGCAAAACTCAATTGAGGCCAATTTCATTTGAAGTCATTTTCTTGGAGTTACTCTATAGAACTTTCAAGTGATGAAAAAAGGAAAAATATCTTTTCAGGATCTTGGGAACTTAGTAGAGAAAGCAATACATGTTATTAATGAATAATTTGTTGTACAATGGCTCAGAGAGATGCACGTTGAAAATGTTACATAAATAAATGGTGCCAGAAAACATACATAATGTGAACTTTGGATTGCATTGCATGTGAAAGTTTTTTTTTTTTTTTTATGTGAGGAAAACGTAGCACTCATCAGTGACCTATATCATTGTAATTTTGGTCAATTGCATTCTATGCAAGGCATTGTTAAAAACTTATTGTTGCATTTTTCTCTGTCTTTGTTTTGCAGATTTGTTCTGCCATGAGGTGTTGACTTCAAAGGACATTTCTGTGTGGCAGCAAAATGAGCATCATTTGACTGAACTGTACATATCATCACATTTGGGATGGGCCCAGCTCTACGGCTGTTTCACTCCTTTGCTCAGACTTTGATCTGTGTTGCAGATTCTATCGATTAAAAACCCTGTGTCAACTATGGTAAAACTGTTGTCGCAGTTTCTCAACAGTGAAGGTACCAAGCAAGAAGAAGCTCAATGCTGATACTTGGACTTCACATCTAGGAGAGACCCTGCAAAAGTAGCAATTGTACAATGTACAGGTGACCATCTGGCAAAAACTGAGCAGCAAGTCCCACACATTCAGAAAAGTTCTAAGCTAGAGAGGTTTTGGATTAACAGCCAATATGGCACGACCCTCCAGTGGGTGTGTTTGGCACCTGCTGCAGAGAACATTCTTCAGGTTGACTGTGTGCTTTTTACTCCTTCAAACACAATCAGCATTTGAAGTAGCAGCACAAAATCAGACACAGACTCCTGCTCTGCCAACCAAAACTGAAGAGCCAGAAAAGCCGACAGAGGACCCAACAGAATGCAAGAAGGGTTTGCTTCTGCCTGTGTGGATGCCCCAGGAAAATATCACCATTGGGGACAAGATTGCCCGTGCCATTGTGTACTTTGCAGCACTGGCATTCATATTCTTAGGTGTGTCCATCATTGCTGACCGCTTTATGTCGGCTATCGAGGTCATTACCTCCAAAGAGAAGGAAGTAACCATCAAGAAGCCCAATGGCGAAGTCGTAACGGTGAGCGTCAGAATCTGGAATGAGACTGTCTCAAACTTAACTCTCATGGCTCTTGGATCGTCTGCCCCTGAAATCCTCTTGTCTGTGATTGAAATCTGTGGAAGGAATTTTGAAGCTGGTGAGCTCGGTCCGGGAACAATTGTTGGCAGTGCAGCATTCAATCTCTTTATCATCATTGCAATATGCATCTATTGTATACCTGATGGAGAAGTCCGTCGCCTGAAACACTTACGAGTGTTTTTTGTCACAGCAACCTTCAGTTTGCTTGCCTACCTGTGGATGCTTGCCATGCTGAAGCTGTTTTCCCCCGGCATCATTGAACTCTGGGAGGCAATAGTGACATTAATGTTGTTTCCTATCACTGTCGTCTGGGCGTATATTGCTGATGTGCGCATTTTCTTTTACAGGTTCCTCAGGAAAAAATACAAGGTAGAGAAGGTGGTGAGGAGGGGGTCCAACATGCCCAATGATATGGAAATGGGAGAAAATGAGATGCATGAGAACCATCTCAATCACGGTATGGATGGCATAGAATATAAGGGCAAGCGATACAAGGATCTTGATGGTGATGCCGGTGAAATCAAGGACTTGGATGAGTCCAGGAAGGAGACCATCCGCCTCCTGAGGGAACTCCGACAGAAGCATCCTGACGCTGACCTTGCCACTCTGGAACAGATGGCCAACTACGAGACCCTCAACAACCAGCAGAAGAGCAGGGCGTTCTACCGTATTCAGGCTACCAGGAAGATGTGCGGCGCTGGTAATATCCTCAAGAAAACGTTGGAGAAGAAACGAGCCAGCGTTGCTGAGGTGAAGATCGAAGTACCACAGGATGACTCCATCACACGAGTTTGCTTTGATCCGCACAACTACACTGTGATGGAGAATGTGGGAAACTTTACTATCACCGTAGCTCGCTTGGGTGGGGACATGAACAGCACCGTATATGTGGACTACAAGACGGAAGATGGAACAGCAAATGCAGGATCAGACTACCACTACGGCGAGGGGACGCTCATCTTCAAGCCAGGAGAAACTCAAAAGGAGATTCCTCTCACCATCATCGATGATGACATCTTTGAGGAAGATGAACACTTCTATGTCCGCCTGAACAACATCAGAGTGGGTGGACCAGATGGAATGTTCCAGAGCAATCGTGCAGATCAGCAGGCAGAGATTGTCGAGCCATTGCTTGCTACCATCACCATCCTGGATGATGACCATGCTGGTATTTTCCACTTTGAGGACAAAGTTTCCAAGATCCCTGAGTCCAGTGGGGAGGCACAGTTCAAGGTTGTCCGCTCAGCAGGTGCCCGAGGAATGGTGCGACTCCCTTATAAGACTGTTGAAGGCACTGCCAAAGGAAATGGAATTGATTTTGTGGACATTGAAGGAGAGCTGGAATTTGAGAACGATGAAACTTGGTAAGTCAATCCATACTTGATAGTCACGATCAACACAATATGTCACGCCCTTCTTCCACCAGCTTAAGAAGTTAAATTACTACATCCTGGAGACATCAGGGAAAAAAAAAAAAACACCCTGATACGTGTCATGAACTTATCCTTTTTATACAGCAAATAATTACCCAGACACTTCCTGCACATGTCATCACATAGGAGCTACTCCTCCGAAGTGCAACATATAATTTCATTAAAAGTCCTATTCTTTGTGGCAGTAGAGGGATGTGAGGGTAAATAGATTCCATGATTCAATTGAGAGATTAACCTATAATTGGTTAGAGTGTTAGGCCTACAAGCTAGGCTTGCTAAATTGTGAAAAACAGCTTGCGTACCAAACCTACTTCAGAGTACTGTAAAAGTGGATATTTGTATGTGACTAAGTTTTTTTTGCGCTCGGCTGGGTAAGAAAAGTTTTGCGTGTTTTCAATTCTGTGGAATCAAGATATCAACTAATATAACATTTGATGGCAAGCAAAAATATTCGCGTGCTTTTATTTTCGCGGTAGTTTGTACAATAGTTGCGTGAAATGTGTGAAAATTTCAACAATGCGAACATTTCCACTTTAACAGTAAGTTCTTTAGTGGGAACCCCCATTTTTTATCTCTACTTCATTTTTCCAAATCTATGAGGCTGCTCATGTGACTCAATAGTCATAAATGACCAAGGCTCGAGAAGACGCCTGATTTGCTCATCTTCATGCTGTAAATTATTCTCTGTCCATATTTTTTTTTTCAATGTTGAGTGAGTTTGGCATTTGTTTAATGTTTGTGTGTATGTTAAATGTTTGTGTGTGTGTTCATTTTCTTTAACATTCACATTTTTTTTTCACAGTAACTGCATCTTTAGCGCGATTCATTCAAACCTCTTGTAATAATTCAGGACATTTGTACGCTGGTGTTGTATTTAATAATGCTTCTCTTTTAAAGGTACCATGCCTGACCCTGAATTCATGTGCAATAGACCATTTGTAGCTTAAGTTGTTGGAAGGGATGGTCTTTAAAAAAAAACATGTATTCTTAAATCCTGAAAATATTCTGGCATAATTTCTCCCATTCTCTTTATTTTCATAGTTTTTGTAAATCTGACATTTCAAATCACATTCGTTCTTTACAGTGGAAAAGTTTTGTCTACAGGTGCTTAATTCAGTTATGGTTTAAATGCTTGTGTGTTTATTGTGTGAATTAAGAACATTTATGCCAGGCTATTTGCCGCACAACGTCATGTGGCATTTGTATGAATGTGTGGTCATGCTATTTTATTAAGTATTCCTTTTTGTCACATTGACTTTTGAAGAAGTGATTTTTCCTATTATACACATTGATTTGCATGAGTTGCTCTGGACGCCATGTTTCATGACGGACGATCCTGTCCATCGGGATGTTTACTAGCAGTGAGTGTTGAGCTGAGGACTATCTATGATGATAATCACCATAAAACGTGATGCCTAAGCAAGATATGGTCATTTAGAAGCCCTGGTATATCGTAAGTGGGGTCACTCAAGCCTGTCCTTCCTTTCATGCGCTTTAAGTGATTTGCACGAGAGTGATACTATCGTGGCAGACTGCTCGCGATGTCTTCGAGCACTCGAAAGGCTGCCGGGGGTACGTGGTATGCCGTCACTGTCACACAGTGGAATGACAAGCCCCCCTCGCCTGTCTGTGACCTCGTGAGAATGTGCAGCTGGTATTACATGAGATGAAGTGAGGTATTCGGCTGCACTGGCAATATCAAGACATTTGCACAACAGGGCCAACGCATACGTTAGTGTCCTCTTTCTGGGTGGCTTACAATAGAGCAGAACTTACCAGTGACTTCTCTGTGGCGCGGTCAACCTTTATCCTGTACCTCGGTTTGTGAATAGAGTTAAAGGTCACTTTACAAGCGATCTTTAACTATTTCTAATATATGGAGAGTGACAGTTATCACAATTGAACAATCATATTATATATTCAAACGACTGTGTTTGAAGCATTGAAAATTCACTGTATCTCCTGGTGATATCCTAGGCAGGGCAATGGAATTCAGAAATACTGATATTGATTACTGCACGTAAGTGTCAAAATTCAAATTAAACTGTTATCGCCCAGTTTATTTGACACAATGTAGCTTCCAAACAGTTGTCAAGTGATATATTGAGTAACCTTGGTGCGTTTGTTCCCCAATGGAAGCAGATTATCATGTCTTTTGAGAGAATTAAATATCGTAAATTATAATCAGTAGTTTGCATTTTGCAAAAAAAAAAAAAAAAGGAAAGAAAAAATGTTAAAGTGTTCAAGACGAAAACTGTTGAAGTCATGGGATATTTCAGGTTCATGGCCAGTTCAGCTGTTTCATCCATCACACACCATAGTTTAATACGTTGCAGATGCTTTATAATTTTTTATATTAGTGTCCTGTGTTATTTCATGTAATAGCTAGAGTTTATCGACTTCCTGCACTGTTGATGGCCTCCCAAAACTAATAATGTGGAAGAATTAACCCGTTTAGGAACGACTGAGTTTCTTACAGCATGCATTTTCCTTAGACACCTGCCAGAATATACCCGGCACTCGTCCTCAACGGGTTAACATGTTTGCAACATGTAAAAGTGTAAAATTGGGATGACCTGCAACTTAACTACAATGTTGAGAACAAACTAAAGCACTTCCTGAGTCCAGAGACAATGCCATGTGCTGCTACCAAAAACAGAGCACTTGAAGTCTGTAGACCTTGTGCAGAGTTGTAGCTCCCCGGAACTCTAAAACAGAACAGATGATGTGTGAGTGTGAACATGCTTGGCCATGGCATTTCCTCACCTTGCAATATGCGGTGTGGAAATAGGGACAACGCTCAGGCTCGTTGCAACTTTTAGCGCTTCCCGAGCCCAGTGACAGAGATAAGGCCGGATGTTTGATGATGTTTCAAAAACAACCACTTATACCTGCATCAAGGTCAGCCAACACTGACTCGGGTGGTACCGTCCGTCTCTCCTGTTCCATGGTGTTTTACCATAATCCAGACTTCCAATCTAATTAGGGTGGCAATCGGGTGGCGACACACGTACCACCACCTTTCTGGTGGGTGTCCTCCACACCTCTATACCTCAGCCTCTGCATCGCCGCCCCCCCTCCCTTTCCCCTCAGTCCCTTGTCTGGTTCCTATATGAGTATAATGCCTGCTGTCATCTGGAGGTGCTGGAATCAGGTGGTGGATGGCAGGGGCATATTGCATAAAAGTGTATAGTCAATACTTAAGATGGGGTAATGGGGGTCCAGGGCTAATCAGTGTCCAGGCATGATTACACATGTTTACTTCATTTGTGTGTGTGTGTGTGTGGGGGGGGGGGGGGAGGTGGGGAGTGGAAGGGGTGATTTTCCATTAATACTGGTAGTCCATTAAATCTCACTGATACAATCTTGAAATTGATTTTCATCATTACAACATCATCAATCTGTATAAAGTGCTATGGAGAGTACCTGAAAGTAGTCAGCTACATAATGTATCTGGCTGTGCTACGATAGGGTGTTTCCATTTCACTCCGTAATGTACTCATCTGAGGATTTATCAGGTTCCTTCTGTTGTTGGTTTTCTGTCAGAAAGGAAAACTTGCTGTCTATCCTCCCGTTGAGAGGATTGTGACGGGGAACTGAGGAATAGCTGACAAATGAGCGAGGATGGTCTGCGTGGGATTATCCCGGTGTGCATGGGATTAAGTCCTGAAAGCCTCCAATGAGTAATCCTGCCTGACAGCTGTAATACAGGTTGTACGTTGTGCAAGTGATATTTCTGGCTATTTTGCTGGAGAGAGTGAAAAAAAAAAAAAAAAAAAAAAAACAGGCGAGAGAGAGGGGGGGGGGGGGAGGAGATGAAATAAGAGATGGAGAGAAGGAGGAAAAGATGAGGTATGGAAACAACTGGGAAGGTAATAGTACACAACAGAAATTTGCAAGTTACATGAAATTACAATTTTGAATCTCAATATTGTCAGGAAACTTGTAGGGTGAATGAGTTCCCACACGACAAATAACAAACAAAAGATAGAAGAACAAGAGCACCTTGCATTTTCTAAGGAGTAAACAGCTTTTTTCGTTATTTTCTTTTCAATCATAAGTAGACATTTACCACATTTTTGTCCAAATGCAAAGCTATTGAATGTAGTGTTGTGATGAATGACTTTCCAACATTCAAATGAACTTAGTAATCTGTTTTGTATTTGCATATATATTTACAGTAAATGTTGATTGATCTGCTGGTGACTCCTACTTCCCTGGTCCAGAGATTTAGACATTTTTTTTTTTTTTTCGCTTTATAAAAGGCATCCTTTAATCTGATGCAACCTTAGACTTAACTCGAATCAATGCTACACACGCACACGCAGAGAGCATCATTATTGCTGGACTCCCATCTTGGTGTGTGCCCCAGGCATGCAGATTAGCACTGGCTAACCCTAAATGACGGGCCTGACATTTAGGTAATTGGGGGTCCTGAAAGCTTGCGTGGACCTGGACGGATAGAGAGGCAGGATGAAGAGTTGGAGGTGATGGATAATACATATGTACATCTATTTTTTAAAGGTTTTTATTTCTCCCCTCCGTGATGGCCTCATTTCCCCCCTTCTCATCCTTCGCTCTATCTCTCTACCTCTCTGTCAGTGCATGAAGGGCGCAACCTTTCCCAATGCCATATTTTTGACCACAGAGCTTGATGCGGAGCGGTACAGTCTTTATGCATGTACACATTAGCATGCATGAATTTGTTCTGTGAACAGAATGAAGAGTGATCCCCCCCCCCCGTCAGTTGGTAGTGCATGAGAGCTTTTAATTATTAGCAAATAAAACAAAGAAAAGCAGTTATCTACGTCATCGAAATGTAGCAATTGAACTTCTCCATATTGTTTTAATTCAGTGAGTTAATGCGGAATATTTTGCGAGTTTAATTTTTCACGATTCTGGACTTCCCGATGATTTTGCGAGGTTTACAAATTCACGATCATACACAGTTCTGAATGGAGAACTTTATGTATGCATGCATGCACTTCACATTCATTTCGGGATCAGAGTCAATATTTTTGCCTGTCTTTAAATTCGCGAATAGCACCGGACTCGCAAAATTCATGAAAATTTAAACCTCACAAAACCTCACTCGGTCTTGACTTACCTTGAACTTGTATTTCTTCAGTGTGTGGGGAGCGCGGCCGAAAGAAGATGCAACAATCATATTTCTGTGTTGATAAATATATTTGATGAGTTTATTTCAACAAGCTTCAACTGTATTCAAGTTGTATGCATGCATTTTGATGTATATAGGCGAAGATGTAGTACAAAAAGATATGGGTTGTAGTATGTATAAAATGTGCACTTTGTATGTAGGTCTGTGTTGATCTGTGTGTGGCCATGCTACAATGAGATCAAGAAATGGCAGTGATAGAAACTCTTTGAAGACAGCCTAGGACCCATACTTGTCATTCTTGGCATGCCAGAAATGGCTGGTTCCAGAGCATACAGTGCATTAGCAGTGCCGACAGACACAGGATCCTGCATATTACATAATAGTCATACTGCTGCACATTATGAATATGTATCATGTTACTGCTTTATGGGTATATCAGGCGCGGTGGAGCACCCCAATTATCTCGCAGAAATCCATCGGCAGCCGAGCCTCATTTGCATAAAGTAAACAACATGTAGTTGAGAAAAAGTAAACAACTTCTCAAGCTAATAACAATTTAAGGAAACCTATTTTCGGATTAAAATTGAGTCAGTTTGAATTTGAAAACATGTCCGAATATGCACATGTAACATATTAAAGGATTTGACAGAGATAAAATGTGAAATTTTAGCGAAAACCTGGCGAGCAAAATTACCAAAAATATGCCTCGAAAATCATCCTAAAATTCACGAAGTGTGATTGCGGAACCAAAGCGCAATTCGAACAAAATACACCAAAATTTATTTATCTGCTTGCATTTTAAATGTCATACCATAATATTCCCGGCCATGGTTGTGTCGGAAAAAAACAGAAGGTGATGTCAAAAATGACACGAACGCAAAGCGTACAGGTCGGTCCCATGTATATATAATCGCGTGACTGTAGCGTTGCATGTCACAGCACACACAATGCTTTGCTGAGTGCAGCGTGTGCGGCAGCAGCTCAGCAGTCACCGCCGTGCGACACTCAGCAAAATTCACTGCGTCACATGCAAACCAACAATGAGCACGAAATCCTGAATCTCACGTACTGAACCACGCATGCCCAATATTACGGGAAAAGAAATGACGTCATTTTCAATTGTTTCGCTGACTACAATTTTCTATTCCAAACCCTGTAGAAACAAGTTGATTTCTCAAAAAGTACAGGTGGAACCAAGCGAAAACTTTCACCATAAATGGATTGAGGCCTGATAAACTTAAATGTTGCCAATTTCGGACACATTGGATCCCGGCCATAGTCCAGTCGGAAAAAAACAGAGAGCATGTTTTGCGAGAGGTGATTTTCAAAACGCTTTAATATCTCAAGTTCTAGTGCAGCAAATTTCATAATTTTTTCATCAAAAGGAAGGTTTTTAAAAACTTAGATAGTGTGGGAAGTTTGAGTTTACTAGCGGCATGCATAGCGGCACAAGGAGAAGGTAAAGATTTGACTTTTTCATGCACACAGTTTCGGGCAGCCGTGGATGCCCGTTGGAAATTCAAATAGAACGGGGCGATAATGAGATGCAAATTGGGGTGCTCCACCGCGCCTGATATACCTGGGGGTAAGGAACTATCAGAAATAATGATTCTGTGGGCTTGGGTCTCCGAAATGGATATCTCTTATGACAGACAATTTGCGACATGATCCCATATTTCTAACCATGCATGCAGTGCCTCCTGAAAGAAATATATTCAGGTCCTTTTCATCAAGTTTTTGTCTATAATTGTAGCAGTGAGAAAAAAGAAGTGAACATTACAAATAATAACAAACCAACTACTTGGTGTCATTCGTGATTTCAGAATATATACAAGTTCAATGTGGATGTGTCGTAGAAATACGACCGAAATCATGTATGTAGAAGGGTTTGTACAGAATTGGGTATCATGAGCTTTAGGAACTGCCTAACTGTCCCTGTAGAAAATCACAGATCTGACAACAGTTGCCCTCATTTGTGTGTGTGTGTGTGTGTGTGTGTTTGTGAATGAGTGAGGATGTGTGGAAATGTGTGTGTAGTGTTATATCTTGGCACGGTTCTTACTCTGCTGGTTCATCTCTATAACTATGCAAGTGTGGAAATTATGCTCTGTCCCGACAATTCTTTCAGTGAGGAAAAGACTGCAATCACAAGAAACCATGATGAAAAAGGATTGAATACTTCAGGGTTTAACATGTCAGAAGCCAGTAATCATTCACATCATGTAAAACTTCGTGCTCAACTGCCTGGACATTAATGGGATCCATTAGACACATACCATTTTCTGATTAACTACACACACAATGTTTATGAGCTTGTGTTCTCTATGTACCTATGCTATCTGTTTTCCCCATGTTTATTTTCTCTTTTTCATAATCTTTCATTGTTTTGTCAACGTTTTCATTGTTTTTTTATATCTACATTTTTGTACAACATGCTCATTTTCACATAAGTATCTATATATTGAATCTGAAATAAAGATTGAATTAAATTCAATCAAATTCACATGTCTGTACTTTCTCTTGATCAAAATTATCAGCCACTATTATGCATGGCTAATATGTATGTACTTCCAGGAAATATAAAAGACAGTGATGACAAGAAAAATGAAATACTTTGTTAAAAAAACAAACGAACAAATAAACAAACAAACACACACACACTTTTTGGCGGGTAACAATATGTTACAGTTATTTATTTAGTCTTTTATGTTGAGTGAAATTCTGTCCCTCAAACTGGCATCAATTTGTTTTGTTTTCCAATAGCTTTGACACTATCAAATTCACCATTGCCTCTGTCACGGGTTTGACTTCTGCTCAGCACATACGTAGCCGAAATGTTGTAAATTATTGATTTTCTCCCTCATGTAGACGATGCTGAATTAGACATGCAAATTTGTGTCAATGGGCTTGTTTAGTGCAAAAGTACTGCAGCAAGTGGGCGCACAAAGAGTGTGGTCTCATGTATATTACATGTAATAGTCTAATGAAAGGAGGTTTTTATTAGCAGACCTCAAGAAGACTGCATAGTGCGACTTTGCGCTCTATAATCTCTTTAACCTCTCGGCTGCAAGCTGGTTTTCAGTACGCAATGTGTAATCTGTGTATTGTCTTGAGCTCAAGAATTTGTGATGTGCAGTGGCTTAAAGAATGGAGAGTGAGGACAAATTTCCCACACTCCCAATTTTCTCTAATGATAATTGATTACATTTGGAGCAAATTAGCTTGTCTCTTGTCACATGATGTAGGCACATTATAATCATCCATCTGTATTATCACTCTTCAGCCATTTCCAGCAAGTATTTATGAAAAAAAAAAAGGTATACAGGCTCCGCATAAATGGGTATTTGTGAAGGCATTGATTAATCTGTTTAAAATGCATATGATAATATCTTTATTTTGTACATGAATCAAAAGTGAAAGTAAAATAATGCCCCTCCCCCCCCCCCCCAAAAAAAAAAAGTGACACCAGCAGGTCAAATTCAAATGTCTACCCTACTTTCATAGACCTTTAGCGTGAATATCACATGGAAATGCTATTGGGGCATATTAACTGTGGTCAAGTCACCCAAATGATTGTGGAAAAATGTCAAATGTGTTTTCCAGCTGATGAAATATCACATTTTTACTGTATATCAATCATGGTGCCCAGTCATTAGTGCCATAAAATGAAAGTCAGCTTTTAAAATGAAGATTCACATGTCACAGTTTAATCCCCCTGAAGTGCACAAATGCAGTCTATGTACACATACGGTCAATGAGCACATGAAGGATGCCAATTGTAATGCATGTACCGGTACCAATAGATAATACAGATGATATTGTGTTGTCATGATGGCAGTAGCATGTGGACATTTTCATTTAAGAATGTTTAGGGTCAGTTACGCTAGCCCAGTGTCAGAACATTTTTACCATGATAGTGTTTTCATGTATTGTATGTGTAGCAGAGTTTGTGATTTGGTTAGGAACACCTGGACCCTGGGAATTTTTTTTTTTTTTTTTTTTTTTGCAATATATCTGATACACAGTACTGTACATCCTGAATTTCTGGAAATGCTGGTAGATCTTTCTTTTGAAATCACATAGACATCCTGGTATGACCTGCAATGAATGCAGTTAGTCTGCTGTCTCGAGTAGATTTTAACTTACTGAACCAGGCTTTGACTACATACCTTTCAGTTGGACTTTCATGTTAACAAATATTGCAAACTGAACTGTGATGCATTGAGGCAATAGGAACTGTAGCACTCTAGGCCCTCATTGATAGTGTGGTATTAGCAGGCATGGGAAAAGTCTGACAAGGAATCGATCACTATAGATCAACTAATTTATTCAAATTTTATGCTTGCCTTTGGTACAAAGGACCATTGGTAGCTATTAAGACCATTATAAGCAGATCCTTGTCATGAAAGATGCCTGAATAAACGTGTACAAATGAAGTTTGAAGTTTTTCTTTTGTTGTATGAAACTTACTGCAGATGAATAATATTTTTTTTTAAGGGGGGGGGGGGGGGGAGGGGGTTAATGAAAAAGAACAGACCAGTAAATACCAGATGATACTTTCTGCTACCTGTAAAAGTGGAAATTTTCATGCAAGTTAATTTTTTTTATTTTCATCTATTTATTTTCTCTTTTTTTTTTTTTTTTTTTTTTGCACTGACCGAGTGAGACAAATTTTGCATGTTTCTAAATCTGGGAAATCAAAATATAGAATAGTATTATATCTATGTAACAAGCCAAAAAATCTTGTACTGTTATTTTTGTGCTAGTTTAATGTCAAGTATAATGCGAGCACAACATGCACGACAACTTTCTTATAAATATTCAAGAAAATAGCAGATTCCTATTCCATGCCCCAGGGTACCAAAAAAAAAAAATGCATCATTTACAAAACACAAGGCAATTTGCAAGCTACCTTCCCATGCCCAGATGAAGTGTAGCATAAAAATACCATTGACACTCTGTGCTGTATACACTGCAGATCATTATGCTGGTGGTCTCAAGTGGGTTAAACAACATATTATATTCTTGCCCTCAAAGTCAGAATTTTGGAAGAAGGTATGCATTTACGGTACTGCACCTGAAAAGGTAGACTCTTTTGTCTTCAGGCTACTGATAGTAACATTTCTCGATGCAAGCTAGAGGTAATCCAATATCTGCATTGATCTCATATATAGCTTAAGTATGTAATTTTAGCTGAAATTTAACATGGGGATATTCCCAGTCCCATACCAAATACCCAGCTAAAGCAGTATGTTGGAGAAATTGTAATAGAGGACTTGCAAAACAGGTGGCATAATATCATGAGTGGCACAGCATCAACAATTTTTAAATATACAATTGTATATTGCGTTTAAGCCTCAGGCCCGAAATGTGTCAAAATGAAATAAAAAGAAGAAAAAGATAGAACTTGAATTATATGTATTGTACAGTGTAGGTGGAGATAGATGTTTGCAGAATGCAAAGTTGATATATTGTACAAGTAATCCTTCGCTATCAAAAAAACTTTAAAACCAAAGCCAAAAACAAACAGACATACAAATCAGCCATAAGTGATCTGAATAAAACACCCACTGGGCATTAAACTGCACAGGTTAATATGTTTTCCCCCACAAACATGGGGTAAGATTGAAGAGGAATATTGGTCAGGACATTTTCTGCCAAATTGTCCCCCAATTTGGCTTTGCAAGGCTGCACACAACTGGAGTCATTGGATTCACATTCAACCCTGGCATTTTCAGCTGACCAATCTGGGGTTCACTTTTACAGAAAACAATATTCTACTTTTAGCTGGGATTGGCGAAAAGTGGAAAACTACAAGCCTCTATAAGGATTGACTGCACAATTTCTACCACTAGAATTCCCTCTGAATAATAATTCCATCTGACGTCAGACAGGTCTGGCCTGCTTTTGTTATTTGTTATTTTTTTTTTTTGGTCCTTGCTCTAGTCTTTCAGCCTTATAAAGCTTTCCATTAGTCAAAACCTGCTTTTGTAAGGCTGGCATTATATCGAGTGATGGGAATTCGGTTGTCGGTTTCCATCGAAGATGCCTCTGTCGCTGTGAGCTTTGCGTAACGTTCAGTTGCTTTCTTTGCAGGAAAGCCAACATTTGTTTAGACAAGAAACAAGTATGATCACATGCTTTGTGGATGACTGGAGAGATTGCTGATTGCGCAGTTTCTGCTGCCAGCACAATCCGATACATGCATAATACAAACATGCATGCAGTGACATTTTGCCTGCATCCCGTTCCATACGTCCCCCTCGATGGCAAAACAGCCTTATCCCATGTATGGGCCCCTTCTCGTTGATCTGTGAAATATCTCTTCAGATGTCTTTCTCTCTCTCTCTCTTTTTTTTTTTTTGTCTCTGAAAGACAACTGAGAATAAAGTCATCATACATCGGTATTTGCCACACACTCTTTCCACTTGAATGAGATGTAGTGTGTCAAAGTGGGAAAAAACAGCAACAACGAAAAGTAGCTAGAAACCCACTCGAGACTGCATATTGTGGAGGACTATATGATTTATTAAGTGTAGATACTAGTGTTTATTTGCATCAGTCCTTCATGTGGTCTGCAAATGGGGCTTAATCATTTCCATGTGCAAGGTCAATACAGGATTTAGATGGCTTTTTGATGAATGAAGATGAGCAGGATAAGGGAGATTTTTGTCTGTGATACATAGTATCCAGCCTGGGATGGAGTTGGGGTAAATGATGGTGGATGTTCACAGATGTTTTATAGTTACCTACATGTAGGACTGATTGATGTATTATTTACACATAATCTCATCAAGAATTTTCAGATTCTATGAATCTGTTTTCAAAAACAATTACATTCTCCTGGCTTCTGGAGTGGGCTTTTAAAACAATGTGAACAGTACAGTGTCCAAGGGTAAAAACGTAGGCCTATAATAGCCCATAGTAATCAGGGGCGGAATCATCATTGCTTCAGAGTGGTTGCTGTCATTGGCTAGTCCTATGAACTTCCACCAAATGTTAATGACCCTGTAGCATGGGGGGATACCGTGGAGTGAGAAGGCTGGCCCACCTCGGATATATTCAAGAATCCCTGTAACAAATTCTGCATCTTGGACCTTTATCCCTGATCACTATTAAAGGGATCGTATAGTTTTGGTTTTTATTTATTTATTTATTTATTCAGTCTTTTTTCAACAGGGTAGCCCCATCAGTAGGCAAGTACTGTTCTTACTGGGGGCCCTGCACAAACAAACATTACAGTTGACAAGACAGAGACATTTATACAAATACAATACACTGTATGTGGACAGGTACAATTCTTCCACTGAGTCCCCTACATACAGTCACACAATAACTATACACTGACAATTACACGTTTACTAGTCAAACAAGTGATAATAACATGGTGATGGGCCTATTAAAACTTTCACTGAGAGTGATAAATACCCCCACCCAAAGCGGGAAGAAATGAACCCAGCCAGCAACCATCTTATTATATTTTTTTTAAGACCTAATTAAGACCTAATTTCAGGTTTCTAACATTTTTTGGTGAGATAATGAGAAACCTCTTATGAAATATGAAAGAGCATGTAATTCCACAAGGAATTCAATGTTTATTTCATGAAAATTGGTTTTGAAATGGCTGACATATCCAAAACAGAGCAAATCTTATAAGTGTGGGACCCACACTTTATTACGATTGCTTTGTTTTACTTTGTTTTTGGATGTTTCAGTCATTCCAAACCCGATATTCATCAAATAAACTTTGAATTCCTCTTAAAATGGTATGCTCTGTACTATTTCATAAGTGTTTTCTTGGTATCTCGCAAAAAGTTAAAAGTCCAATTCTCATCTTCACTAATACTGTACCATCCCTTTTAGCTCACACACTGCCAAAAAATCTTGATGGGATGCCCTTCTATGTACATATACGCTGACGGGCGGTATTTGTGGTTCCCTGGTGGACAATCAAAGATACATCAATCATGCTACCCATGTTTTTCCGCACCACTGGGTTTTTTAAAGTGTGAAGATGGTGATAGAATTTCAACTCTACCTGACATGCCTTATTAATGTTTACCAGAAAATGATGCATCTGATTGAATTTCATTGTCCATCACATGTATCGTCAAAGTGGTTTACTACATTAGATTGAAGTTGACTGTATCTTCTTCATTACTGTACATACGTGTATTCAACATTTGCAGCTTTGTCAAACATACATGTATCTCCTGTGTGAAGAATATTTGAAATTATGCTGATTACATGTTACCAGAAACAGCTGATTTATGTTTGCAGAGGGTACATGTAGTGACAAAATTGTTCGCACACATTTGTCTTTTTGGGCATACAATGCATAGTAGGGAATGAGTTTCATGCTGCAGGACATTCCATATTTTGTACAGTACTTATTAACCCATTGAGGGTGAGCTGATTTTGCTGCAACACACGTTTTCCATCATAGACAGGTGCCAAAGTATACTTGGGCCTAGTCTTCAGTGGGTTAAAGTTCCCTTCTTTAAGCAGTTTAGCAGCAATATAAAGTGTGAGACCAACTGTTGAAACCAAATTATGGAAGATGATCTGTAAACAGCTGCCAAATTATGACTTCATTTACTGAAGCCTTCACTCCCTTCTACTGTTTGTTTACAGAAAACAAGGTGCACGTACATTGCGATAATTTGTAGGCTTATGGTTTGATTGCACAGTTATACTGTGTTGAAGTCACAAATATTAAGAATTTAAATTTTAAGAGGCAGTAACCACACTTGTGAGTAGACTAAGGTACATTCATTTATTCTCTCAATGTAGTTGAGAGGAAAAAATTTAGCCCTAAATGACACATGACCTGAGTATCAAGTCAAAGGTAGATTGATACATTTCTGCCATGAAGACTGCCAAGTACTGAGAATTTGTTCTCCTTAATTCCAGCAGCATACATGAAGCCCAGAGATTTGATGAATAAACTTTGAGCAGGATAGCTTTAATGTTCTGCTGTGAACGATGACCTTTGAATAGAGTGCTATAAATGCCAAGTTCCAAACCGTCTATGCCTGTAATTGCCATCCCACATCTGAGTGCAAATGACGGAATGCATTTGGCAAATTACAGCCACAGATTAATTGAAAATAAAGGACCTGTGTGTGTGTGTGTGTGTGTGTTTTCATTTGTGTTGCTTTGCTTTGTATTGTGTTGTTATTCCCCCCCCCCCAAAAAAAAAAAACAAAAAAAAAAACACCAATGTTTTTGTCTTGCATCGCGCATTTATATTGAAATGCAATCAGCGGCTGATCTGGCACTGCATTTGGAGCAGTTAGTGCCCAAGGACCAATTACGGATTTACCTCATTTGATATTTCATCAAACAGTGCGCACAGAGCAGAGGTGTGAGTAGATTTCCGTTTGATTTGCATTTCACAGTCAAATATACAGTAAGCTTTAATCTGTCTCTTTTTTTTTCCTTTTCTATCAACTGATGTGATGTGCAGATGTTTAAAACAGTAATTAATAGACTGAATTTATAACCCTGCCACTAAACATGCACCTACTACTGTAATTTGGAAGTTCATATTCTTTGTGGGTTTTTTTTTTTTCCTTCCTAGATCATTTTTTACATCAGTCATCACTTAGCAGTTTTATCATAATCATTTTAAGTTCCCTCTGTTGTTATTGTACTACTGTATGCCTGGCAGAACAACACAAATGCACAGGATTGAAGGAAGATGTGCCCGACAGAATGACACAAATGCATGCAATGCGCATAAACTTGTATAACGCGCGCCTCACATGTGCTTGTGTCGTTCTGCCGGGCACACCTTCCTTAAATCGCATGCATTCATGACATTCTGCCGGGCACACAACAAAATTATCATTATCATAGGCAGTGTTGTTGATTTAATCTTGAATCACTATCATCACCATAATCTGTATCATTATAGTTATTGATATTACTATTGTAAGATGCATGCAGTCGTGGTGGACGTAAACTAGCAATGATTATGAAAAAAAAATTTATAACATGAAAAACCAAATATCAGTTTCATCATTCAATGTGATTACAGCCATTCAAAATTTGCTATAACCATATCAATTTTTTAGTCATTTTTTTTTTCTCTGGTGTCATCTTAATGTGATCAACAGCATCACTAAGATTATACTTTTCTGATATTTTTCTTTTCCATCATACACTACATACGCGTATCAGTGCTGCTGCTTATGATAATTCACTTAGTATTCATATCCATCTTCCACAAACAAACAACAACAACCAATGTTTTTAACGAGGGAGCTTCATAAACGTCATTTACATGGATCTTACATAAATGATGCTTGATTTGGTGAAAGGACTCTATTAACCCAAAACATCTATAGATTACTTTTCAAAAGCCATGATTGTACAGTGTCAATGCATTGATATAGATATAAGTACTGTAATATAACTTTGAAATACTGAACATGCAAATTCTTATATAAACTTTTCTTTATTTTTCTAGTAACAGTGCTAGTTCATCCCCAAGCACTGATTTTCATTCTCCACTCTGGATGTTTTGTATGATTGAAGGTTACACATTACATTTGTAAGGCAAGATATTTTTTTGATAGTCAAATCGCGTATCGATATATATCATATGACCCATATGAAGGGCTTTAAAACAATGCATGATGATAATGATGATGAATGCAAGGCAAAAGACAGGACAGATGACCCTGGAAATGTACCGATAACACTGGTGCACCAGCAAAGCACAGATTTTAGATATTACAATATAAGGCAGGATGGCATGAGTATTGCCATCTTTGTAGCATGTCTCGTCTTAACTTCTTTTAATAGCTTAAATAAACACTCTGTTAGCATTGGTGCTCAAATGGTCTTATCTTTAAGCCTTTGCATTGGTGTGATTTCAGTGGTTAGTAAGCACAGACTTGTTGTTTTTGCCATATTCGACAAGGAGCTTACATGGCACACTATATATTTTGGATAACACCTTCAGATTGTATTTTTATGATAGCTGCTGTATTCTAAAAGGTACTGTTTACCATTGGGAGCAGTGATTTGAAAGTATGAATAATATCACATTTAATGCATAAATATGTGTAGGTCAGTTTTATCACAAAACGTCCAACTATGTAAAAATTTCCCAGTAAAGCCTATATGGAGATATCACAATTTTTCTCTGTAAACCATAACTGTAGTGGTATATTCTAGAAACAATTTTATTAGAACTATTGTTCACATTTTGTATATTTAAGAGTACTTAGGATTGATTTATTTAAATACTGATTAACATTTTTAAATTGGTTGTTTCTATCCCTAACATTTTAGAACTATTGTAAAGCACTAAAGCTGGGTTATTGTTTCATCTGCAAATGGTAAACACTGCCTTTAAGAGGCTGCACATATGTGCACGTGTAGTTTAGCATTTCAGTTTTCTTTTTAAATCTGTTAGCTGATTGCCACATTCAGGACCAAGGAAAGATTTGCTGGTAGGTTCTCTGGGTAGTCCAGCTGCAATATGAGAGTCAGTTGCTATGGACTATGACAAATTTATGTGCTATCAGACAATAATCTGCAGTCAGTTGGTGAGTGCAATTGTGTGGGCAACTGTGAAAGAAATGCAGTGCAATTACAATATCAAAAAAAAAAAAAAAATCACTCCTACCTGTCATGTCCACTACAAACAAAAGAGAAACATGTAGTGACTGACATGGATATAATTTTCAGAGCATCAAGTGAACATCAAGGAATTGTCAACATTCCATGTGTCAATAAGGGATCGTATAGTTTTGGTTGAGACCTAACCTCAGGTTTCTGTAATTTTTCGGTGAGATGATGAGAAACCTCTCTTAAAATATGAAAGAGTATGTAATTTTAAGAGGAATTCAGCGTTTATTTGATGAAAATCGGTTGATGGCTGAGGTATCCAAAAAGAGTGACCCTAATAAAAGGTGGGACCCATCTTTCATTATGATTACTTTGTTTAACTTTGTTTTTTGGGGTGTTTTAGCCATTCCAAAACCTATTTCCATCGAATAAACTTTGAATTCCTCTAAGAATGGTATGTTCTATACTATTTCAAAAGTGGTTTCTTGGTATCTCAAAAAAAGTTAAAAAGCCCAATCCTCATCTATCACTATACCACCCCTTTAAGTACTTACTTGTATTCATGAATGAAACACTCTATGCACAGTTATACACTGTAGTAACAGCTAGGTGTATGAGACTACATGGTGCAATTAGGGTGGTCATGAACTCCATTTTTTGCTATAAATGATAAATGTATTCCATTTTGTGTAGGTATTGTAGCAGATTGATTTTGTTCAGTAGGTTTTATTACAAGAGAAAATGCATAATGTGTAGGAGATATGAAGAGGGTTGTACCTCTGTGTATGAGAGCTTGTGAAATCTGTTAGCTCCAGCCAGTGGTTGTATTCTTATAGTTCCAGAACCAGAAATATAATTATTGTCAGAGCTTGCAGCGTACATTGCCAATGTCAACAGCTGACAGACGATGGGACCCCCAGGGTATTGTTCGCTGTCTGTGCTAAAAGTGGGCATATTTCTGGAGCTCTGTTTTGTAACAGAACATCATCATTGTCGAAAGGCGTAAAGACAAGGTTGCATGTAGTATGCAAGTTGCTTTGGTCCCTTGTTGGGAGATGAAAGGAAAAACTTCCAGATGCAATGTGTTCTTTTTTTCCCTTTTAAATAAGGAAGAAAGAATAACAGTCATTGAACAACTGGCATCAAAAGAAAGAAAGACAGAAAGAAAATAAAAACAGTGGGATGGATGACCACGTCATATTCAAAGTTGTGACGTTGAATGGCAGCTTTGTTTTGGGATAGTGATAATGCCGAAGCTACTGACGTGTCTGTCGTTGCTGTCATCAGCCATGAGGGCATGTCATTGGACAGGCAATGACAAGGCTAAAAAGAATGATGTTATTCCTGAATTCCTCTTTTATTCATGCACAAGATTCACACTACTGCAAATGAAATGCATCACAATTCAAGTCCAGGGCTAGTGATGCGACTGTTGTAGATGGTACTTTTTCATCCAAGCACGGTCCTTGATTCCTTTGTGCAGTCTTTCTCATATTTGTTTAGTTTTGTTTTTAAGTGAAAAGATACACTTCATAACCCTCTTTTAAAGGCTCTTTATTCTCATGCGTTGTGCAGATTCAATGTCAGTAATGTACTTGCATCAACACGCACGCCCCTGTTTATTTTTTCATTAAAAATAAAATAAAAAACGAGAAAAAAAAAATGAAATAAAAACTTGGAAGTGGCACCAGAAATATTAGCTGCACCTCCCCCCCCCCCCTTTACAGAATTCCTGGATCCGCCCCTGATCAACAATACCAACGACAAAGTGTTTTCATCCACATTTTGAGTCCAAGTAACCTTGTGTGCTGCAATGATAAAGCACTTTTCTGGCTTCAGGTTTCTGTAGGCCTACATGTACAATGTAGATAGGGCAACAAAAACTTTAGCATCAGTATCAACTAACATGACAGAGATTGTATTAATCATTTGTATCCATAGCTCATTTTTGCATACAGCCATTATTTGATGGAGGAAGTCTTGCAGAATGAAGCGCCATGTATAGTTTCCTGTTTAAAATGCATTTTTTATATGCATATGCGTGACCCTGCACCACAAAACAAACAGAGAGTCGCAAGACATTAAATTTGAGTTAAGAGCATACTCTGAAAGAAAAATGATGTATGACTCAAATCTAAATATTGGAAAGAAAGCACACACTCTTGAAAAGTGTGAACTGAGAAAAGAGGCTCTGAAGTATAGTGTCTATTCAAGTGCTTAAAATCTTAACCAAGCCATGCTGGCTGTGCGATGAATGGGACAAAAAAAAAACAAGATGTTAACCACCTGAGCAACAGAAATGAAGGGATTATCAGATTAAACTGAAATTAAGCATGCCTTATCAACACATTCTGTCCATAATTAATGCCAACTCTCTATGCAGTAGCATCATCCTTTCAAAAGTTATTATAGTTGAAAATGAAGAGTGTGTACAAGGTTTTTAAGAAATGAAAAGGGGACTCTAAAGACGCACCTAATCACACTATTCTGCCCAAAAATGTTCTAGATAAACTGCTAAAAAAAAAAAAAACACTTTCCTGCCATATTTATGATCCCAAATTTTAGCATAATGTAGAAGAAGACTTGCTTTTTCAGAAAATATGAAAAAGTCAAGATCGACTAGGTTGACCCATTTCACCTATTTTCAGTCCTCACACAAAATCAGTGTGTGCGACTTTTTGTTCGTTTTGTAATGCACGGTCACATATGGAACTGTAATACAGATTATTTTGATAACAATAACACTTACTGGTAATGCATGGTATAACAAAATCGCTTACTACTAGCCAGTTATGATAATAATGATGACATTAATAATCCTAATGATAATAATTGATGTTAACATCACTCTATTCAAATCCATTACGAGCCAGCCTCTTCATGTGTTGAAGGATGTTGTTTTAGTGGAGTTACCATTAAAGGAAATTAAATGACATTAAAAGGGTGGTAAAATGATATGACTATGTGCATTTATACGGGTACATGTCTGCTGCTTGGTAATAATACTTGTACATTGTAAAGTGAAAGTCTTTTATCACATCTTTGTGTGGGTGGATGATTAATATTTGTTGCAATTTAAAAGTAAAAGGTTGAGGAGTGACTATCAAATAAAGTGTGGCAGATAAAGAAAATTAATTTTCTAAAGAAATATTCTGTCAGCAGTGAAAAGACAAACTTAAGAGTGGTTGGAAGTGCCAAAGAATGTGTGCGGGGAAAAAAGGAGGACCTTACTGCCGTCCTCAATCTAGGCGCCAAGATGTTGTCGATGTGAGTGTTAGCCGGCATATTACAGCTGATGTAATACAGCAATATTGCCTCTGCAAGTCGTCAAAATTGGCGATTGAGAGGGCAATATGCCAGTGATATTCTTCCTGTCCTATAGAATATTTAGACCATTATTGAGTCACATCGCTCATGTCTGTTGTTTCGGACCAAATCAAGCGCAGTCTAGATTCCATCATGGAGCAGAAAAGCGCAGGGGTATATGTTGCAAGTGAAAGAGTCATTTAATATCCTGCCACTTTATCACACATTTCCAAAATGGCTGCACTCGCTCGTATAATGTGTAATGGGACAGGAGAGAAAAAGCATGGTGAATTATGACCAATTTCCTTGCCTCGTATACGGCACCCCTTTTTTCTTTGTCACGTATTCCATTTTGGCAACACGTTTCACTCTTTTGTGCACACCCACCCACAAATGCGTGTCGTTAATTACTATTTCTCAATATTACACACAGTCCTACCTAGCAGCCTGCTAAATGTCAATATCGACATCAACCGGTACCTCACAGGTTCTAGCATTTCGTTTGGTGAGGCTAACAATTCTGTTCTTGTGGTGCAGATAATTGAACTACTACCATGGATTTATGGATGGAAAAGTGTAAATGCTGGATTACAGTGTGCTGCTGAGAATGCAGGCTCGTTGTGTAGAAAAGCATGCCAGAGGCGTACTTGCAGAATTGAGCAGTGGGTGGGAGAAAAAGAGTGAGTCACGAATGGAAGACAGGAGCCAGGGTACTGAAGGAGTGACAAAAGGATTCAAGAGGAAATGGAACAAAGTTAGAGAAAAGCAAATTTAATATGAAGATATCATCGTTTCTATCTATTTGTTTCTTTGATTATTGTATAAACATATTTTTTGTTGTTTACAATCGCAGTTAAGTAATGATATATAGATTTAACTCCCTCGATGTGCATGTGTGTGTGTTTGTGTCAGTACGCGTATGTAAGTGTTTGAGTTTACTTGAAGACAAAGCACAGTGCAGACAACAACAAAGCAGGGTGCCACTCCTGGGGTTTATCAGCAGACAAGAAAAAAAAAAAAAAGAAGAAGAAGAAAAAGGCGTAGCCGTAATTTTCTGGTGCGTACTTTATTTTTTTTCTTTTTATCAATTTCTTTTATCTAAATAAAAAAAAAAACCAACTAATTGAAGGGGAGTTCATGCCCAGCGCGCCCCCTGGATCTGCCACTGAATGCAGTGCATCAAAAGGTACATGTAAATTTCAAGTTCATTTCTTACTTCTCACATCAGGTTACATTGAAGATGATATGAGCACCTAAATCTGATGCCGCGCAAGTTCAGGTATACATCAAACTTTAAATTGTTGAGCAAATGTAAAATTTCTTTCTTTTCAGGCAAGCCACCTTTTCTTGTAGTTATAATGCTTTTCATATCATCATCATCATCAAGCTAGTATAACAAAAGATTGTTGTTACAGATTTTTGTATGACTCTCAAGGGATTATCTTAAAGGGGTTGTAATAAATAAGCTTCATGTGGATGAGAGTGGTAACATCAGACTGGAGTGTTTCACAGCATTCATTTCATGGGCTCTAAAATGTACCCGGCTGATGTGTGTGATTCTTTCATATAATCTAAAGTGCCAGTATTTTCATGCGATATATGTTTTATAAATTTAACATGCTGCAGACTTTTTCTTTTACCCATTCTGTGCCATTGAGTCATATGTGCACAAAGATCACACGTAAACCAGTGGGCATGTAATTAATGTGGCATGCAGAGAGTCAAACAGGCAGTTTAAAGCAAATTTTGACACTCACTTTTGCAAAATTGAGAGACAAAAGTTTCTTTAGAATCAGGAGCATGTCAAGAAGAGGGCTCTACTTCCTTATACAGCCAGCTGATTCAAAATTGTGACAGACACATGTCATTCGTACCTACGTAGGGCCTCCATGGACCACATAATTTCATCTTGTCAAAGTTAATGTACCGACATCATGACAAAACAAACTCTGCATTCTTCCATCTCCCCTCTCCGGCAACATGATTACCGAGATTCATTTGTCCCTGCAGAGCATTTACATCTTCATTCGAGAGTCCATGGGACGCCGTATTATGCCGAGGAAGCGACGGATATTGCAGCTCGCGGGCCGGTCGCGCATCGGGCCGCCGTAATCTGCAGGTGTGAACGCACAGTTGGCGACACTCTGGCCCCTAATTGTGCATGACCGTACGCCCACTTTGATTGGGAAAGCTCCCTCTTCTGTCTTTTCGCTTTAGATTGCGCCGGTTGTGGTGACGTCAATTCAGCTGAGCTGGAAAGGTGGATGGGCGAGATGAAATGCAATGAAATCTTTATGACATATTGAATTCAATGATGCATATTTCATGATTCATTTGAACCTCCCTTAACCTGCAGTGAGGGTTGGTAGAATCCTATTAGCCTTTATATTACATTGTGCCACCTGGTTTCAGTTGGCCATGGAAGTACATCAGTGAGGCAGTCCGCATGAGAAACTTTGAGACCTAGTTGAAAGTATTTTGTGAAAAAAAAATCTTAACCCCACCAGTTTGGCATTCTACAAAAAAAAAAAAAAAAATTGTAGAAAAGAGACTTTTTTTATTGCTTTGATGATACAGTCAATTTATCTATATCAAAATCAAACATACAAAATGAACAGAAATGATATGATATTGATTTATTGAAGATAGTGATGACCAGAAAACTGGTGTTAACAGAAAGGAATAATTGCTTGTGGTACCCTTTAACTACAAGTAATGTAATATCAATGCATCCTAGATGCAGCTTGAGTGAATACCTAAAAAGCATGTGATTAGAAACAATGTTGCAACCAGTGTGGTTTACAATTCAAACTCCCCTTCCACATATAAATGTAGTTTTCCGTGAGGGATGCGCCTATGGACACTGGATCCATTCATTAATGATACCGGCAATGATCATAATGTTGTATGCCCGGGAGAACGATGCGAACGCACGCAATTCAAGGAAGGTGTGCCTGGAAGAACAACGCAAACGCTGGCAAAGTCCATAAGTTTAACACACGCTTCGCAAGCGTTTGCGTCGTTCTCCCAGGCGCACTTTCCTTGAATCGTGTGTGTTCACCTCATTCTTCCGGTCACACGATGATAAGGTACAGTAACTTTAGTTACTATGACAGCAGGGAAGATGTCTAGTGCTGATTGGTGGTTTGGATGGCTTAATTCTGCCGATGTAATAGCTTTCAGTGATTGCACACCTCCTATAAAGCACGAATGAGTCTCATTGTCTCAGCCTTGATCATTAATAGCCTGCAGCTTGTTACAGGATGATCAGCTATCGTATACTGTATGCCCCGTATGTTAATCAAGTTTTTCATTTTTCGCGAATGTTGCAAGTTGGATGCTATATGCGATTCGAGCAACATGCGAAATAATTAACTCTGATCCCGACACGAATGTGACGTGCGGGCATAGATTCCTCCATTCATTACTGTACTCAATGATTGGAAATTTTTACCATTCACGAAATTGTTGGGAAGTCCAGATTTGCGAAAAAAAACAAAACAAAACTGTGAATGAAACTGCAGGATAATCTTACGTCATGAGATAGATTGTGCCTGAAGTCAATTTTTTAAATTTCACATCACGGATGGACGAGTAGTAATGAGATAAGAAAAAAAAAATATTCGGTTATAATGAAATGTTGATATAATGAAAGAAAACTGCTGGTCCTGAAGACTTCATTATAACAGGAGTCCACTGTACAGCTTTATTCTGCAGTAAAGTATACTGATGAGTGTATGCTTCAATGCACATATTCGCTGATGGGCAATTCTGTACTAGCAGGCCCACGCTATTCATGATTTTCAAATATATCCCGGTAGGCAGTGAATGAAGATCGTTTGAATTGGGCCACGTGTTTCTCTCTCCCCGTAATGCTATCAAGTCTTTCAGAAGTTGTTCTTTCCCTTTAGACCTTTGCCATAAGTATACGGTATACACCATATATTTAGCAAGTCTAAATTTTCACGAATCGGGACTTCCCGACGATTTCACATGTGGTTAAATTCGTGATCATGGAGTACAGTACTGAATGGGGACGTGCATGTCACAGTCATAAGGATCAGAGTCAATATTTTCGCATGTCTTTAAATTCGCGAATAGCACCTGACTCGCGAAATTTGCCAAAAATAAAAACCTTGCTAAATATTCGGCGTATGCAGTACGTATTTGATGAGCTGTTGTGCAAACAGCAACCACATTTAACTGGTCAAGTCAAAATATTTCAATCAGGCAATTACATTTCTTTAAGATGGTAACATAACTTGCGTTCACCAAGGTCTTATTTACTGTTCTTTGGTAAAAATCAGATGGTAACAGCAAATTATAGTGACATGTGTCATTGAGCCATACATAGCAAACTACAGTATGTGATCACTGTGACATTACAGGACAGTTACAGTGTATATGTATCCGTACCAGCAAAAATGGGTTAACAGATACATTTAGAGGCTCAGTTTTGATATGATGCATAATATTGTACATGCAGGGTTAACATGATGCTATGCAGTATCAAATGTCAGGTGTTGTATCCGGGGATTTGATTTGTAAATAAGAACTTTATACATGTAGCATCAATATGATGGTAAAAAGTTTAGTTTTTCCTGCTTTGTTGATGTTGATTTGAATGAGAAACTTAACAAGCATATAAATCTGGATTTCTGAGGTTAAACAGAAAGGCACTGACCTTGAAATGACTGAACATAGGTGATGTGTGATTACCAACTTCTAAAACAGTAACAAAAAGGGAGTATTACTATTAAGAGCCATTTTCAATATTTTTTTTTCTTCTAAATTTTAGTATCAGCCATCATCTTTGAATTCCCCCATGAATTGCAAAATATCATATTACCGTGTACTTGCCGTAGAGACTCACATTTCAAAGAAATGAATTTTTATCAGGCAGTCGAGTATGCTTAAGTAAGGTACTAGTTTCTAAGAATATCCTCCGCGGAAAAGCGTGAAGAGCATTTTCCATTGTGATGAAATCGTTGACTGAACCTATTTTGTATTTTCTTTTTTCATTGCAACTGTCCTTTTCGTAGTCACTGGTGGTATGAGAATACACTCAATGATAACTTCAGGCTGCAGTACCTAACATGATATCCAGCTCTGTAAATATAGAAGTGGAGATGGATGAATGGCCAAGAAGCTGCACAAATAATCACCAATGCGCTGCTATCATATCCACAATCAATAGTGATGCGCAGATATGTGAATATATATGAATGTTATGTATTACATGGCTATCCCTATATGCTTCAGGCACTGTTTTAAAATAGTTGACTACTTTTACTCAAATGTGATCTCTAAATAATATTTATTACTAAGATTTTGTTTAACCCTATAAAGCCCAAGCTATTTCGACCCCTTCCAGGCCCAAGGGGGGGCACATTGTGCCCCCCCTACATAACTTCTTTATTATATGATGTATGACCGTCATATTTGGCACATGGGTAGAGCAACTCGTACTCTACATGACCCAATATTCAAAATTTCTTAAGGTCATCCACTGAGGGCGCTATTTACCAAAATATAAAGAAATACATAGGAAATACGCTAAAATCATATTTTTCTGTTTATTTCTTTATCCCCAGTATATATCTTTTTATTTCATATCAATCATTGTCATATTTACCACAAAAGAAAAGCAAGTCAACCTTCAATATTTGTTATGGTTGAAATTTCTCAAGGTCAACACATGGGGGCGCTATTCATTACAATATAAAGAAATATATAAAACCTATGATGTATTGCTTGGAATGAATACAGTATTGGTATCGCATTTCATATTTCCAAAATATTGTAATTTTGAGTTTGCAGATTGATAATATGATAAGCAAATGATATTACAGGCAAAGCATGTGTGATTACAACACAAAATAAAAGAGTAGTCTTTGGAAAATGCTGTATTTTCGATTATTTTTATTATATCTATTGTTTGATGCCTATGTCATATAGAAAATAAAGGAAATAATAAGAAAACCATTTCAGGGTAATTCACAACCATAATTCCTTCACCCTTTGGTCCTTCAGCAAATTACAGCCAAGAAAACCCCCATTTCATCCATTATTATATTGTTAACTGAAATTGGAACAGAAAATCATGCAAAATCTGACGAACATGGTTGTCAGTTTATGGTTGCCATGGCAACCAGCAATATCGGACATAGCTAAATTATACATCAAAATGTGCGCAATAAGATTTTAGGAAAAGTCACCAAATTTGGTTGAAATCGGGTAAAGGGTGTAGGAGCGGCAAACAAAAATATGGTAGGGGGGGCACAATGTGCCCCCCCTTGGGCTTTATAGGGTTAAGCAGTGTGTTTAAAAAGAGAAGATGAAGAAGAACTGTTCGTAAAGACCTCTAGTAAAATTTCAACATCATACCCAGCCAGACTGTTGGTTCATTTTTTTTTGGAAAAAAAAAAATCAACATATTTAATACACTCGAGATTTTGGTAGCAGGCTTGAATTGATGTACATGTATGTAAAGTGTCAAACAGTTTGCCTCAGGGGGGAATATAGCTGGAGATATTTAATACCCATCTAAGCTGTTTGCATTGTGTCTAGGTGGATGTGCCTGACTTTATCGTTGGCACACAGAACAACACCCACCTTGGGAATACGTCAAACGCACTGTACAACACACGCACTGCGAGTATATACATGCGTGTATCAAAGGGAAGCCAACTCTGCACAGCAGAGCCAGTACACATGCACATCGGGCGCGACGCATCATTATGTGAGGGCTGTGCCGCAGAAAATGCTGGCTGAGCCACTGGCCACGCATACAGACACCCAGTGACATTTTACCCCATCCATTTTCCCCTCTCTCTCCCTCCCCGCATAAATTCTGAGATGCTCATAATATGACGACCTTTCTGCCGCTGGCGATGTGTCAACCTCGGGGAGTGCTATAGTTCGCTCTGGGTCGGAAACTGGAGACCCAAAATCTGGCAGCTATTTTTAGGCTGAGCACACATAGTGCATGTATACAGCCATTCTCCTCTCCCCGCCTCTCTCCTCTCTTTCGGCGCTGAGGTCAAATTCTAATCATGGAGATGGACGGAGGACAATACCCTAAAATTATTTTTCATCTCGCTGTAATCGTGTGCATTTGTGTGTTGCGCAGCTTTCCAATTTCCACTCGCGACTCTCCTTCGCTTAATTTGATGGCAGAAAAAAATGTGAGCGTGGCTTCTATTTGGGTCTACAGTTCCGAGAGCATTAGATGACGGTACTGATTGTCGAAGGTGACATCTTTGCCTCATGCAATGATTTTATTCTAGGTTATAATTTTATAGTCATACACATGGTACTACAGAATATTTCTCTAACCCTCTTTACATCAGAAATGAAATAAATATTGAAATGAATTGAATCAGGTGTATTCAGTTACTGCTGAAGTAACATAACATTAAAAGTGATTTAATGGCCAGTCAGAACTCGGCAATTCACTGCAGATTATATAAACCAACATTACACTGAATCAAAGAGTCTAGTTTTTAGCATTACGGGAGATGCAAGTGGCCATATGAAATGAAAGGTATATTAATTTTGCAAATTTTGCGAGAGCCTTGCGAGAGCCAAGATTTGTGAAATTAAAATGCATGTGAAAGTTCTTGTCTACAAGTATACACTGAATGCAAGTGGCAATTTGCAAAAAAAAAAAAACTTTATACTGCGAAAAAGGCCGTCAGCTCCAATTTCTACAAAAATATATCTAGAAATATCTTGTTTTACAGTATATACTACACAAGTATACAGATTGATATTGAAGGTGCCAGTTCTAACATGTATAAAATGTTTACATTGATAAAAAATATAATTTGTCATTGTTGTGTTGTTGAAAGAATATGTTGAAATGTTGATTTTCTTTTTTTTTTGTGGCTCTGAATGGGTGGGAAGAAAAAGAAGGGGACAAAACTCCTTCAGATGTTTGAAGTGTATAGTTTCATAAATGTCACATGATTTGTGGAGCAGCCAATGCATTTAAGAAGACTGTAAGAGAGATAAAAAGGACAGAATGAGTGGGAGTAGGTGTATACACAAAGACCAAGGAGGTGTGAGGGGGCTACTCCGGGGAAGAGATAAGGGAATTGCGTGAGAAAGGTATTTTAGGCATCGGTCTTTCCCGCTGGACTGTTTCGGAAACAGCAAAAGAGGGGTGGGAGGAGGGCTGGGCTTTAGGGTGGTGGGGGGGGGGGGAGATGGAGAGCGGGAAAAGGACAATCTGAGGCCGTTGACGACTCTCTAAACGTAGTTGTCAGCTCCCATTGCAAGATGAGCGATGATACACGAGGTCTGATGAGTGTTATGCCTGTTGTCCCCCTCTTTATACCCCATAACCCTTGTGCCGTTTGTTGGAGTAAGAAATATGATGGCACGATGGGGAACAATCTCCCTTCATTTGCTCTCCCCGGTTCTCACTGCAACTCCATCTTGTGACTGTTTGCTCTCTGTAGTGTTTGGCACGCCGGGTATGAAAGAGAAGCAGATCGATGTCGTTTCGCTTTTCTCTCTCACATTCATTTCTTTTTTCCGTTTGATTTCCAGAGTGGATTCCACAAGTGTACAGAAATAATCATGTGGACAAATTTGAAATTCGAAGCTGTGCAGTTTGCCAGTTCAGCCACTTTGGTTGAACAAATGATGCCGTGATTTCTTATACTAGCAGTTTTTATATCCACTGGCTGATATTGTGTGTGGGTGTAAGGCAGTACAGCATACTAACAATGAATAGAGACAATTTAGAGTGCACTACTATAGTGACATATGTATTATCTCCATGAACAGATGAAACATTATTGCCAACTCATGGGCATTTATATATCTTATATATATATATATTTTTTTTTTTTTTTTTTTTTTGAGGGGGGGGGGTAGAGTTACCACTAAATTTTTATTTTAGTGTTATTGAAGGAGCAACAAATAAAATAATTTGAAGATGGGTCATAGTCAAAGTGAACATTGATTAATTATTTAATTAATGTGCTTGCTGTATACTGTGTATATATACCAGTAAATTTCCACTTCATTACTGATCAAGACAATAGATACAGATGATGAAGTGACATTGAAGAAATAGTTACTTGTAATCATGCCGTTAGAGAGGGCAGAAAGGCATGATTAACAGCTAACAGCAACAACAACTGATCCTCCCCCCTCCCCCCCCCCCTATCACAGGTAGAATGGGCAAGAAAATGCTACTTTCTAAATGATCACCATCCAGCTGCACAATCAATAAGAAAAATGTGACCAATTTCTGCTCTAACATCAATTTTCATGCCTACTTCTGGTGAATAGAGAAGATGGTTGCAATTTCATATGTTTCCCTTTTAATATCGCATGGTAAGAACATTCAGCATTTGCCATATAATAGTATAATGGGAAGAAACGTGCAGTGCCTCTTTAATGATGCAAGTGCATGCATGATTATGTGCGCTTTCATGCTCGTGAAAAGGTTATAGTCAATGATGAACAAGTAGTACCCCGTACACATTATCCATTCACACATAGGATCTAGGCCAATTACGTCAAGATGTTTGAAACTGTTCTAAGTTGCAATGATCATTTCCCTGCAGAAATATCTCCAATTATAACCTTACAATGATTTATAAACTTCCTTGTGAAACAGCCACCCGCCCGCCTTACCCCGTAAAGATGATTACATTCATTGTATTACAATTTCAATCATTGCAGTTACTATAGCAACAACATGAATGCCCAAGGTTGCTTCTGGGCTGCTGCAGTAGTAGCTGCAATCACTAGTTGCAACAAGAATTTGCAAATCTCTTTGTGAAATGGGTCTTGTGAAACATTGTTCAGCAACTCATATGCATTCATTATACAAATTAATGGTGAGAAACAGTCAGAAGCCATGGGCTTACAGACATGATAATGGTAGGAAATGAAGAGGCTTTGAACTACTGAAATGGGCTTGAATCCTATAGTTGTATCATATAAGCCCCAGTAATGTAGCAGCTAGGTAATAAAAATCCTGATTGGGAGTGCTTCTAAATTTGTTTTTCGTATTCAACATTGTAACTGTTACATAGCTGAACCCATTTAGTTACTTCTTTTACTTTATTTAGCAGTTTTACTTCTACTTCTTTGATTGTGAACTCATAAGCAATTAGGTTGTTGTTGTTGTTGTTTTACATTGGCCATGACTACATTCATCTTAGAAGTCTAATCCTAACCATTTTTTTCTCATTGTTTACTTCCTACTTCACACACACGGTAAAGTTATTAGACTGACATTTCAGTACTGATAACACAACTAGTATTAAAGGGAAGGTAAACCCAAAGAGCAATGTGGATTGAGTGAAAGCAGCAACATTAGTAGAACACATCAGTGAAAGTTTGAGGAAAATCGAACAATCGATGCAAAAGTTATGAATTTTTAAAGTTTTGGTGTTGGAACCGCTGGATGAGGAGACTACTAGAGGATATGACGTATGAGTGGACAACAATACAAAGAAAATATAAAGGAAATTCAACAAAAATTCACTTTTCTAGAATTATGAAAGAGCAATGGACCAACCTCTTTCAGAAAGCAGGGGGAATAATTGCTACCCTTTACATATGTCAATATCAAGTTGATGGAATTTGTAATTTTCATGAAAAATGGATTTTTGTAGAATTTTCTTTATGTTTTCTTGGTATTGTTGTCCACTCATACGTCATAACCTCTAGTAGTCTCCTCATCCAGCGGTTCCATCACCAAAACTTTAAAAATTCATAACTTTTGCATCGATTGTCCGATTTTCTTCAAACTTTCACTGATGTGTTCTACTAATGTTGCAGCTTTCACTCAATCCACATTGCTTTTGGGGTTTATCTTCCCTTTAAAAGTAAACATGTTGGAACAGACATGTACACTTGTACCTCTAAGAATACATGTTCAGGAGAGGACTGAATTGAAGTAGTTCTTACCCTACCCTCTTGTTCTGGACTTCTAGCTACTTGGCAATTTTTTTTTTTTTTGGTGGTCTTTTTGTCTTTAAAAAAAAAATAGAAAGCTTAACAAATGGTCAGGATTGGTAATATGATTTATTTTCTTTTAATTGATGGATTTAATACCATACATCACTTTTCTCTTTTTTTTTAAAAGTATTTTTCATTAGATTCCATTTCAATATGATCTGTCAAATATAGAATTAATAGGCTGAGGCTGTGGCACATGGCTCTATTGTAGTGGATAGGCCTTCTGAGTGCTATGCCACATATCTAGCCAGATTTATTTTTCATAAATCAGGACTTCCCAACAGTTTCACGAGTGGTCAAATTCGTGATTCCGGTGTACAGTAATCAACGGAGCAGTGTACGCATGCACATTGGATTCATGTTGGGTTCAGAGTTTATATTTTCTTATGTTGTTGAATTTGCGAATTGTATGAGACCCGACTCGCAACATTCATGAAAACAAAACCCTGTGAAGGCATATATACAGTAGATATAATACTCCATAACCTACTATTCCCTAACATTACTAGCAAAATGATTCACACAAATGCAATCACAGCCTCTGTAAGGTTGGTAATAGCTCCATTAAAATTAGGGCAAATTTGGTTTTTTTTAAGACATTGAATTTTGCCTTTTCTGTTGTCCAACAGTGAATTATTTTGGGCAGAATTAATTTTCTGAGTCATTGACTCTAATGAGAATGTCATTAAAAAAAGAAAAGAAATTAATTTGTTTTTGGGCAGAAGAAAAGATGAAGAAATTAATAAACAGTATGAACTACCCCGTACATGCCTCTGGAAACTCAAATCATGCAACCTTTAGTATGTGTGTGTGTGTGTGTGTGTGTGTGTGTGTGTGTGTGTGTGTGTGTTGTTTTTAAGTGATTTTTAAAATGAGCTTAGCAGAATAGAAGCAGCACAAGACATTTGAACAACAAACAAACTTACTGAAACTACAAATAATGCATGCTATACTGTATATACGCCAAATATTTTGTGAGGGTTTTATTTTTGTGAATTTCGTTAGTCGGGTGCTTTTCTCAAAATTAAAGGGGTCCTGAAATCCAAATGCATGTTGATTAGTGTTGATTTATGATGCCCTCAACATCACTTTTGCGGTAAAACAAATATCTAGAAACATTCCATCTGTTTTTACGATTTTTTTCTTCTATTTTTCTTCAGATTACTTGGGAACGCCCACAAAAAATCTTTCCAAACCAATCAATATTAATATTCTTGAGATGACATCATCTGTCAATCATTGCTAAAGTACTGAAATGTTTAACAAAAGACATTGGAATGCACCTTCCTCTCGACTCAGCATAACTTGCATGTTTCTGTCATATTAATGTGACTAACAAAAAACATGGCGAGGGAACATGCAAGTTATGCTGAGTCGAGGGGAAGGTGCATTCTTATGTCTTTTGTTAAACATTTCAGTACGTTAGCAATGATTGACAGATGAGGTCATCGCAAGAATATTAATATTGATTGGTTTGGAAGGATTTTTTGTGGGCGTTTCCAAGTAGTCTTAAAAAAAAATAGAAGAAAAAATCGTTAAAAATCTATGGAATGTTTCTAGATATTCGTTTCACCGCAAAAGTGTTGTTGAGGGTATCATAAATCAACACAAATCAACGTGCATTTGGATTTCAAGGCCCCTTTATAGACAAGCGAAAATATTGACTCTGATCCCAACATGAATGTGACGTACACATACATTTCTCCATTCAGTAAAATACTCCATGATCATGAATGAAACAACTCGAGAAACCGTTTGGAAGTCCTGATTCGAAAAAATTTAGACTTCCTATCATAATGGTATATATAGTATAATAATAGTATATAGTTCATAGCTAAATGTTGTCATTCATAGGTGGTGAGTGATGCCGAGTGTTCCTACAATCTCTCTCTCTCTCTCTCTCTCTCTCTCTGTGCTCTACTTATTGCTGCCCACTTCCTTGAGCTTATCACCTCTGACATTTTTGAGAGGTTTGCCTGTAACCTTCCAAACTATCTTTCTGTACCCCATCCCACCCCCCCCCCCCAACCCCAATTGCCATCTGATTAGACCCGGCATAGCTTGCCCATTTGCTAGGAGGTATTGATGTACGTCAACAAGCCCTTTCTTCTCTACTCTCCACCTCTAGTTCTTGTCTTTTCTTGTTCCCCTTCTTCCTTTCATGCCGTGTTCTTGTCTTTTCTTGTTCCCCTTCTTCCTTTCATGCCGTAAGATGGCTTCACAAACAAATGGATGTACAGCGTAGGATAGCCGGAATAAAGCTGTACTTCTTTACAACAAGCCATCAGATTTTTCAAATTCTTATAATTGCAGTATATGATACAATATGTATTTTAGAGATAGAGAAAAAAGAGAGCTCTGGTTATACACACACAGTTTATGTACATGCATTCCTTGGCAGTGAAATCTGACTCAGAGCTTGTTCTCTTCATCAATTTCTGCTTGTTTGGTTTGAATAAAAAAAAAAATGTTGTCCAGTCATCCCAAGACAAAGGGTCGTAATCAAGTTCAGATTCTATAATCTATTTTGTTGTTAATATATCATTCCAATCAGCATCAGACTGTTTTTTAGAGCTCCCGCGTGTGATACTATACAGTAGAAGTTATGGCTTATAATGAACATCCCTCTCATTCCAAAATATACTAGCATAATTTTGTGTGACTGCAAATTGTTCTCCGTGGATGCATGATCAGTGTCAGTACAATGCATTTTAACGATTTAGAGAAATTGCTGTGTCATACATCATTATTTGTAGCCTTGTGTGATCTGCCATTTAATGCACCTTTGTCCCAGTAATTATACCATTCCTGTATTGGAGTCACTATGATGGTACTGTCACTATAACTGATAAATGATTTTGCATGTAGTGACTTATTTCATGATGTTTGTTTTGTTTTTGTTTGTTTTTTGCAGAAGGCCTTGTCAAGATTGCATGATAATTAGTTATTAAGTTGGTTGCCTTTGTTGAGAATTACGAATCAGCCTTGAGATATGGTAATAGTCGAAATTTGTGAGAAATTATTCATATCATTGGCAGTACATTCCCTCCAATAGTGACAGGATAGAGAGAGACACACACAGGAAAAAAAAAATGGAAACAATAAAAGACAAACAGAGAGAGAGAGAGAGAGAGAAAGAGAGGGAGACAGGGGGTAGGGGAAAACAGAAGGCAATAAAGATAAATCCTTGAATTTGTGAGCACAATTTTTTCGTACCCTTCTCGGTGAAGCGTCGCATGCCCTTTTTTTTTTTTTTGTTGCTCTCACTCTTTCCGTCCGATTGTGTTTGTGCGTTGAGACTTTAGTTATTGCTACAATCAGTGGGCACCCTGTCTGGCTCGGTGCGTCAAGTGCTTCTGTTATTTATTGAACGCATCAACACTTACCTCCTGCGCCACATGCGTATGCCTACCCTTGGAAGGTGCTGAGGCATAGATAAGCGAACATTGATTTCTTTTGTTTACGCAGAAGTCGGGCTGGTTAAGAAAGCATCACTTCATATTTTTTCCCCCCTCTTTTTTTTTTTTTTCCTTGCTCAGATAGAGAGGACTTGAGGGAGGGAGAGAGAGAGACAAGGAAAGAAAAAGAGAAATATATTGTGAGAGAAAAAGCAGCATAGATGCCTCTTGCTGATGAAAAGAAAAAGTCATGTTTTGACATTTTGGATTTGTGCAAGAAAACTCTGAGATGTTTAGCTTGGGAGTTGTGGATGCAGGTTGTGTACAATAGGACTGGATGAAAAGGCAAAGCATCAGAATGGAATGAGGTAGTGATAGTGGGTGACAAATAAAGAGAGAGAGAAAAAAAAGAAAAAGTAGGAAAAGCTTTATCTAAACATGCTGAAATCTTCCTTTGCATGACCTTACGTTTATGAACCTCCTGCTGTGTTGCATGTACAAGGTATTTGAATTCTGTCTACTACTATACGTCTACTACTACTACTACTACTACTACTTTACTTCTACTACTACTACTATTACTATTACTACTGCTGCTGCTGCTACCACACTGTACTACTACAACTACAACTACAACTTAAATATGGAAAGTAATTAAGTGATGATCATGATAACAATGACATCAATATTAGTGATGATGATAGTAATGATAATGTAAATTATAATGGTAATGATATCAGTGTATTCTTTACACACATTCTATTGGATGTGGAAATAACGTAATTGTGTTTGATGTCTCTTCATTAGGGATGCTGGAGATTACATTCGCGAGGAATGTTTCTGTCTGTTGTCCATCCATCTGCTAATTTCCCCATCCCTTCATCTGTGAGGATGCCCGTCCATTGTTTTTTTGTTTCCTTTTTAGTTTTCGTTTGTGGCCACCCTTTGCGAGTTCCATCACTGTTCGCAGGCTATAGGGCAGCGGGAGGCTAATTACACTTCGCATGAAGATGGACTCAAGTTTCATCCATGGTTGATGTATGTCTCTGTGTGTGCTTCATAGCAATTCCTGGTGACTATATCCTTTACGGACTTTGAACGCCAGAAAACTGGTCAGCTGTCCGGCCTGGCTCAAAGCTTACTGTAGTGTCCTCCTCAGGAGCAGATGCCATGATCGATACTTGTCGTGTGGGATGAGTAATGGGTGTTAATTGCCGCTCGCTGCTATTCAGAAGTACAAGTAGTTGGTTGGGTCATTTGAGTGGTAAAAGCTTCTGGCCTGCGAGTGCCGTTATAGACAGGCGGCAGTCCCCCCATTAATCCCTCCGCTTTATAATAGGATAGACAGGTCGAGTATTGATGGGTCAAATTATATAATTCTACCACCAATTGAATTAAATGTTCGATACACGTAGGAACTGGATTGTTTCTTCCTCCTGATCCAAGTCAGCTAATTTTACGTCTCATTAGATTTGAAAGGGGACTTTGGTGCTTATTCAGTGGATCTTGATACACATATTCACATCTATCTCGACAAAAATGCATGTGTACAGATGCACATGGTATAATACTCTCAATTATACATAAATCACATTTTACTCAATTTACTGTATTTAATCAGTATTATTTTGTTCAGTCTTTCTTTAAGATGTCATCAGAATTAAGTAACAATGAAAGAAAAGGAAATTGGTATGATTTTCATATGCACCCAAGGCCAAACTCAAAGAAAGTATGTCGTGAGAATTACATAGCTTGCTTGTTTGTTTTTCCCTCTAATCAGTCATGAGTGCTGTTATTCTAGATTTGTGCATGTTACTTAAAATGGAGTGAAAATAGATGCTATAAGTCATGACAAACATGCCAGAATGTCTTAATACTTGAAAATGCATATATTGACCAACCTTGTTCTTGCTCAAACCACTATTTCTGAAAAGCTGTAGATTTTCAAGAAATCTATTTCACCGCATTTTTCCCCATCTGCTGAATTGATTTGTCAAAAATTTTCAGGCTGTATATTAAGGAAGCAGAAGAAGTGAGTATCTGAACACACAATCAACACAATCAACTATTTCTGTAAAGGTGAAAATGTTCACTTACCCATGATGAGTATGGCAGTATGTTACTTATTTTGACGGCTTTTGCTATAAATCAACATGCATCGAGCTATACCGAGCACACAATATCAAGCCACATTTGGCAATATAATGAACCCTATGATTAAAGGGTGGGGCAGGAGACACACGATATGTTCATCTTGGAATATGATTAATTTACAATGGCTAGTAAATGGCTGACTCTCATCTCCTACACAGTTAAAGGGGTAACGAAGATAAATGTTGATTGTTAACATTATATTAGCTGAGTATACTGGTATCATTGATGACGGGACGAGAGCACTGCCATTCTATCGTGTAGCGTATTTGAGAAATGTTGATAAGGCAGGTAAATAGGAGATGATGCAGAAAAATATATGCTAAATGCATTTGTCATTGAGCACATATTGCGCCCAGAGAAGCACCGTGTGTGCCTGTGCCAGCATGTGTGCAAATTAAAGGGAGTGTGCATTGATTTGCATTCGTTCATTTGGTTGTCAGTATCGATTTGCCGCACAGCGAGAGAGGACGAGGGTCACGGCTTGTGTGCACTGCGCACGGCAACAGACAAATATTGAATTAATCGCTGGCGTTTGCAGCTAATGCGTGCGGTCTCACTGACGCAGCCGGTTACACAGCTTAATGGGATGAGGATTTGTCCAAATGTGCGAGCTAATTGCATGGTCAGGTGCTGCCAATTTGGGGATGCTCTACATATGGGAGAGAGGCAATTTTGTATAGCAGGGCACCTCTTTTTTTTTTTTTTTTATCAGAGAGAAATTGCCATTGTTGCACAGAATTGTATAGATCTATGCAATTCTGCAGTGCTGACCAGGTTTCATCCATCTCAACCTTTTCAGCCATTTTCGGACTTATTCATGTTGGCACGGTAAATTGCATCTGCTGTCTACGTGGGTGTTATCTTTCTATGGGCATAATTTGCCAGGAGAACGAATGCATTTTGCCCAAATCGATGCTTTGACACACTGCAGTATCTCTACTGGAGTAGCATTTGAAATGGAGAGGGGGCATTCCAGATAATGAATCATACAGGAAGAATAGAAATCAATCAAGCTTGTGGCTCTGACAGGCATTGCAGACAGCAAGATCCTGTCCTACTTCTTTTTCTTTCATTTCTTTGATTGCAAAATTGGATGTAATCCCCTCTCCCCCCCTTACGAATAAAAGATAGAACGTGTTTACTGTTATTCGGAATACATGCCTTAATTATTTATTTGTACCTTTGCAAGTGTATAGTGTACAAGTTCAGCATGACACTTCTCTATATAATTACATGCAATATTACAGGTCCTCAGTTTAGATTTACATGTATGGATTTCTTGAGACTTCATTATCAGAGCAAGAGGGCAGAGAGTTTAACAGTCACATTTTATCGTAGTAGTCACAAGAAAGTAGAAGAATTTAGATAGGACAGGTTAGATTGGCAAGAATTCATGTCAGCTACAATGTGCTGATGCTTGTTTGCTAGCCTTGCCCCCATAAAACTTTGCTTTGAGAAACACGGACTAGACTACTGTTGAGAGCTGGAGGAGCATTATATTCTGATCATGACAATGATCTTTACACAAGTAAATTTAATTACAGTGATGCTTAGGATTAGATGCTTAACCCGTTGAGGACGGTTTGATTTTGCTACAACATGCATTCCCATAGACAGTCACCCGAGTATACTCGGGACTCGTCTTCAACGGGTTAATACACAGAATATTTCATATTATGGGTATGTACAATGTAGTAGGATGGGTACAATTATTTTTCATCAGAAACTGATGACCTAGCAGGTACAGTTTTATTTGTTTCCTTCTCACATTTTTTTTTTTTCAGAAATAGGATATAAACTTGCTAATTTGTTATACGGTGTCTTCTCTTTGCTTTTTTTTTCTTATAAAACATGAATGTGATAATCAATCAGCAGTGTCATTTTGTTGATTTCATAACACTATCCAAGCTATGAAGATATGGGTTTGAAAAAAAAACAACAACCCCCACCCAATACATGTAAGTCAAAACAAATTGCATGATTACAATTTCTAATAACCCATGTAATCTGACATGTCTTATTATTTAGTGTGTTTCTTTTTTCCTTTAGTCCGTGTGATCAAGGTCCTAAAGTGACCTGGAGAATGTCCAGTGTCTTACATGAATATTACATAAAGCTTGCTAATGATATTCAAGCAACAATGATATATCAACGAGGTGACTCATCAGTGGATCACCCATAATGAGCCTATTAGGTCTTTAATATCCCCTTTGTGGTTTGCAAATGAAGGCATCTGTATGCACATGGATATTGGACATTGCCACGAGTGGTAAGCATACACCTCAGTCGAGGTGGAATTAGAAACAATCATTTGCTCAGTCTTCCCCTTAATACTCTTCCAGCACATCATCTGGCTGCATGTCCCGTGTTGTCTCCGACGTACTTTGTCCCCCCCCCCCTCCCCCCAGCTCCCTAGAGGACGTTTTCGCTGAGCAAACGGCGGGCGGTGACACAGCCTTGGTTTGTGCAGACAATCCAGCCATCCACCCCACATGGGACCCCTGCGGCTGCTGGGGTTCTCTCCCATGCACTTTGAGAGTGCCTAGGCCAGCTAGTGCAGCGCATCTCGTTAAAATGTTATGAAGGCATATCTAATAATCTATCAGACCCAGGTTGTTGCCGTCATTGACACAGTGACATATTGTGTGAGAGCCAAAAGAGTCTCTCTCTTTATGTGTGTGATGTAGGGGATCACGGGTGAAGCTTGGGGCAGAGTAGGGTATTATTTGTTTGATTTGTATCCATTCGTTCAATATGATTATCTTATCAATTAACCTGTTTGCATGTTTAGATGGTGAGAATGACTTTCCATTAACGCAGGAATGTACACAAATGTTCATTTTGAAATTCCACAAACCTACTGCAAGGTGAGCTATAAATACGACCACCGTAGAAATGCTTGGCAACTTCAATACACACGATCTTGTCTGTACGTACATACTTCAACCAATTCTTTCCTCACGTCACAAAAAATGGTGCCGCGTTGTAAAAAAAAAAAAAAAAGCTCTTCCCCCTCCCCCCCCCAAAAAAAAAATTAGAAGGTAAAATTGCTGGTACATATGTGTCACTCTTTTAGATCGCCATGCAGTACCAGGAAGATAACTGTACACGTATGCCCATTTTAGTTGATCATAACAGATGCTATAAGATATGAATCTCCTTATCATAGTTTTTCTTTTTTATGAGAGAGCAGGATATCTGCAATTAAAATCAGTTCATTGATGTTTTAAAGCAATGAGTCACAGGGTGAATGTCCGAGGATTTGAGTCAAAACATAACACAGACAACAAATCACCACACAGCTTCGTGGCCACTGGAGGATACAATACACGCATTCATAGAGCATAACCTCTTTGTGCGTAACAGTCGTATGCCCCACTCAGTTGACAGGTTGCTAGCTTCACATGTTTGCTCAAACACACAACCCTGCGTGAATCGATCGATAAATTGTGAAATCCCATGGAACATTGAAAGCGTCATAGCTACAGCTACGTGTATGTCGTGAAATTTGCATTGTGGCAAAGTTAGCAATTTTCTCTACAACTTTGTTTTACTGCATATTTAACATTAACGCTTCAGAAAAGGTTGCATGGCTTTGGAAAACAGGATGTTCTCAAGTGTTCATTCTTTTACAGTCTCAGAATCGATGTGGCACACAGGGGATTTATACTGTGACGCACAAAGAGTTAAGGAGAATTTGGAAGAACATTTAGGAGATATCCTCTCTGAGACATGGAGGCAGTTCAAAATCTCATTGATACATGCTAGTCCAGTACCACAATCCATTATTAGTGACACAATTTGTTATTGGTGACGCATTATAATGGGAATTCTGATTAATGTTGTGAATTGATGACTACTATCACAAACTCTAGGGGAAAAAAAGGATGCATCATATCTCTCATTTATATGCATCTCCTCAAAATAAAGATTTTCTGCGAAATCATGTTAATGCCTGGAATTACCAATGATGCCAGAGTGCAGAGTATTGCATTAAAGTAGTAACTTGCAGTGAGGCAAAGACACAAATGGGTATTCTTGCATGCATGCAAACTATGGGCACACACAGTTTATTTACTCTGGTGCTATCTAATGCAGATGATAACTTGTTACATGCTCATCGGGGAAGACCAGGAAACAAAAGCTCATATTTGGCAGGCCGTAAGTGTTTAGTTTCATCAGCAGGCATGGCATTCAGACAAGCGAAAGTTAAGCCCCCCTGGGCAGTGAAAGCGAGTCGTGAATAATATCAACTCGGCGCGATTGCAGGGTGAGCACATGAGGCAGTCTAACTTGCAGATTATATATATCAGCTGTGTGCTTTGGGTGAGGTGGCCGACGGAAAGCGTACGATTCCATGTCAAGCACATGCTGTTGATTCCCATTAATGTAAGTCTGTGTGCAGTGCAGCAGAATGCCGCGGATGGGGAAAAATGGCTGACTGGGAATATCCTGGATCATGAACAGAGGCCATATCAACAGGGGAAAAGGAGAAACTGTCCTATAGAAAATCCTCAATCCTTTTTCCACAGGTTAAAAGCAGATGACACTTCATTGCAGAATGGGTTTAGCATTATATTGTTGTAAATGTTATGCCAGAAATCAATTTCAGAATTAAGCTTCAGAAAAATATGAAAATCCCCTCAAACCTGTAATATCAACAGTCACCAAGTGTCCCTCTGAGATGTCCTTTTACCTATGATTTTCAGGTGAGGATTTCAAAAAGAAAAAGAAAAATAGGAATGATAAGCCATAACAAAGAAATCATGTCAGCAAAGTTTTCAACAAACTCTGATATTGTTTTGTCGGACTATCTATTGCTTCAGTGATTCATGTCCATGCAAGAAGAATGTAAGTTATGTCTTGTATGTCTCTTTTGAGGATATGTGTAAAAGCAGATACAACTGACTCACAATCCTACCTCAGCTAGGTTTCCCAACACATGCTGGTTAGGCCATGCCAGGAAACATTATACATTGTTTGCATATGTGGGCATATTTGCTTGAAAACAGTCTCATTCATTTCTATACTTCGGTCAGATTTTCAAATTCCTAATGGCATTTCTGTTGAGTGTGTTTTTATAGTGAAGATGTTGAGTGAGATTTACGATGTACTCATAGACTTACAATATAATCCTTTCATGAATGCCTTATCAAAATGCCATCAACTTTGTAAACAAGGAGGTCACCAAAGTTCATCATAGAAGTCAAGAGAATATCAGGCATTGATATGGAAATACTGGGAAATAAAATACTGTGCAGATTGAGTGATGCAGACCAACTTGGAGCAATAAAGCAGTATATCAAGTGTGTAGCTGAACCTTCAATGTTCATACCATAAAGACAATAGTCTACCAGTAAAATGCAGAAGCATGCTATGTTATGGCAGCCATTGTTGGTGGGCTTCACCCTTTTTTTTTTTTTGCTTCATGAAACATTGAAAAAGAAAAGAAAAGGTGGCATGATTTATGGCATTGCTGGAACGAGGGGGACCCCTGTCGGCATATCACCTCGGATATGCTTTCCCGTTGTCATGGTGATGCTTTACGTAGCATCCCTAGAGTCATCGGAATATCCATGGGTTAGGTCGTGGGCTGGCACATTCATTAGAGTGGACGAGGCGTGTGTGCCTGCTGCTGCGTGGTGTGCCTAACCACTGCTTTTGTGTGAATGCCGTTGGAATGCGTCGTATCTGAGCCAACATTTACATTGCTGCACCCGCTTTGTTTTTCTATTCTTCTTCATCTTCTTCTGCTTTTTGCAATGCTGCACTGCAAAATAGATCAGTTTCTGACTACTGCTTATTCGTTCTCTTTGTGAATGTGGGAGAAAATATCAATTTACCCCTGTCGTTCTTGCAAATTGATTAATTATCAGCACTGGGGGATGGATTTCAGTTCCAACATCAACAGACTAGCAGAATAGAAAGTTAGAAAGGGTGCATGAGACCTTGCATCTCAAAATCCTCAGACAAGTCACCCAGGTCAATCTCGTAGGCAGCCTAAAAATACGAGGTTAGGATCAAGTGTTGACTTCAAGTTTTCGCTATTTTCAAAAGGAATAAAGCCTTCTTCCATCGCATTCAGAAGTGCAAAGCATAATATCAAGTGATGGTAGCAATTCTTTTTCAGGCACCTGAAACGCTTTCTAAGACTCTTCCAAATAGTAGGTGGTAACAGCATTGATACTTTGCTGCACTTATAGATAGAATGTATGCAATGAATACATATATGCAAAGTTTATTTCAGGATAATGTGACCATCCCTTCATAGCCGTCGCCATGGAGTTTCAATCTTTCTTTTATGTAGGCACAGTGAAGAGTTAAGTCAGAGTGTGTCAATAGACACGTGACGTCAAAGCCCTTTTTTTTTTTCTCACTGTTTAACACTTCTGGGTGTTGGAGTTTCTGTCACTTACCCTGATTCACTAGGGACATCACAAAGCTGTATAACTTTTGAATCTCTTATTTCAAAATTGTAGCTCTTGGTAAGATTTTGCTTGAAAAAAGAAAATTCTGCCTTCAGTTGAAAAATCTTGTCTGGCAAACTTTTTGTCAATTTTATGCCACACTCTCTAAAGAAAAAAAAAATTGAGTGAAAATGTTCACTCTTGAAGGAGTGAATAATAGAAAAGAGCGAGTTTAGAGTGAAAATGGAGTGAATTTTGAGTGAAAATGTTCATTTTCACTAATCTTGGAGTGACCTCAGGAATCACTCCAAAATCTTCAAGTGATCCCTGAGGTCACTCTAAAATGAGTGAAAATGATCATTTCACTCAAAATTCACTCCCTTTTCACTCTAAACTCACTGTTTTTTGTTATTCACTCTTTCAAGAGTTAAAATTTTTACTCATTTTTTTTTTTTTTAAAGAGTAGTGTCACAGTTATAGGGTTGATGTAGCGTGTGTATGTGTGTGTGTGTGGGGGGGGGGGGATGAGGGGGATTTATTATCACTTGATGGGCCATAGACGCAAATTTCTCTCAGTCTGTGAAGCAGGAACAAGGACCAGAGCCAGTGCCTGTAAGTTACAGTAATATGACATTGTGATCTCGTTGAGATAAAGAGACAACTCACGATCACTATGCAAGTGCCCCCGGTACCCTTGGGGTGCAAAGACTTTGTGAAGATGCTAGAGGCAGGTTGTATATTAAAGTACGAGCGAATGCAGCACCCTGTAAATTAGTCCTTCAAAGCACATGTCGCACCATTGAAGATGCTGATCTACACAAGTCTACTGATTTGTTTGTGTGTTTGTTTGTCTGTGAAATCATGCTCATTTTGGTAGAGAAACATCAGTGATTGGCCTCTTTTGTTTCCAAGCTCGATTTAGATAACAGGGAGCAACCAGGAAGAAAAAAAAGCAAAAGCAAAAACAGCAACAACAAACGTAATGCCAAAGAAACTACAACGGGGCAAAGATGATATGATATTGCACATGACATGCCAGCAAAAAGTTGAGACAAAAATAATGATAGGACAATCAGCCTTTGCAACTAGAATTAGATTTCACTGGAGGGATGCTGGGAAAAGTATGAATATCCCATTTCCTGTGTATGTGTACAGTATCAGCATTATCCAAAAAAACAAAAAAACAAAAAAAACAAAAACCCACCACACACTTTGCATGTAGTGGTTGAATGAGAAAGGAAATGAAGATGACTTTGGCAGATCAAGCACATGTGTGGTATCTGCACCTGACCATAATAGCATGTTGTAGGAAGAAGATATTTGATTAAAATTCCATAACTCAAATGCCCAGTTTAACCCCCAATCTCTCTCTAGCTTTCTTTCTCTCTCTCTCTCTCTCAATGTGCAATATGTGGCTTTATCAGGTGACTGTGTTTACACGCAGTATGGCGGGGACGAATAATTGCTTGACCAAACTGTTGCAAGATCCTGCGTATTGACACAATCGATGCCGCAACGCTGCGTGAGTCGCATGTTCCCTACCTGTCCCAATCCCCTACCAAACTGCCCGTGTCTGTCAGACCGATATACAGGAGCGCCGCCAGTGTGTATTTGCCAAAAACGTCAGCCGTGCCCCGAAGTAGAACAAACACGGAGGGGTGTGCGCGATTAAAGAAAAAAAAAAAGAAGAAATTGTCAGCTGCTGTTATCATTTTTGGAACTCTTTGTGCATTATGACTAGGCAAGAGGGGATGAATATTTTTGCTCATTTGAAAGAAATTGTCACATCAGGATGGTAAAAATGTGCTTTCACTGATTGCACATGAATATCCTATTTTGTACTATTGTCAAGATGTACACTGTACTTTACCTATCATATCTACTCATCAGTGTATGTATGCATGCCCATACCTACAGTGGCAGGTTTGTACCATGCATTGACACTACAATGTTTCTTTCAAGATGTAGGTGATATTTTGCATTTTGTGTTATTTTTGTTCCATATTCTACTATTCTACTGGAAAGAAGCATTTTATTGCTAAAAGTGTCGTCAATGGTTCATGTGTTTAAATGGATTTATTTTGGGGATACTTATCCTTCTGTGGTGGTGTTCAACTCATCCTTCTCTTTGAAAAAAAAAAAGAATGAAGAAAAAGACCTGCTGTGCATTAGCTTGATCCACAGGTGGAGTTTCTACCAAGTGCAATCTATATGACACACACATTTCTAGTTTACACACCCTTGGCCATTTGAAAATCCTTATGGCAATTGCACTGAATGAAGACCTTGTAGCATAAACCGTTTCACCTCTCAACTACAAGTTACTAAATGCAATATATCTAAACAAAGAGAAGATGAGATGAGAATGTCTAATAGAATGTCTAATAGAAGCATGGAACTTTAATAGTGGAGGCTGCCATTTCAGTCTGACCCCTATTATCCGGCGCCTGCCTGGATAAGCGATTTAGCTGGATAAGGGAGAAACAACATTCGTACATGTACATTTGAGTACAAATACTACAACAGGCTGCCGACCCAGTGGTACAGTACGTAGGTAGCATACAGCGCTGTACAACAGTATAATTTATGCTTGGGTACTTAAAATCATAATCACAAAATGGAAACATTTTACTGCAAAATTCATAACATGTTTCTGTAGGGAATATCATGGGTAAATTGTGTGAGTTTTGTAGGAGATATCGTTGTAGTTGAAATCACTTCTTTGTTTGTCTTCACTGCTTGGAGGCGTCCGGATAATAGAGAAGTCCGGATAAGAGAGGGCCGGATAATCGATGTTGGACTGTACTTACACTTGCAGATATTGTTGATGCACTGACTTTGAATCTGAGGTTATTTGTCATGAAAGGGCCTGAAATGCAGACTATACTTTCTCTGCAATACTGTCTTTCAAGTGGTTTCTCTCACCAAAGCAGTATCTGATCTCACATACACTACCTGTGTCTGCTATGCTCAAAAAAATTGCAGATAGAGGGAACTTCTTTCATAGTTTGGTGAAATTGACTTATCTGATTGAGTGGGGTCTTAATATATTAATATTTTTTAAACTTAGTTCCTGCATGATGGCCAGTTGAAGTGTGCAAAAAAGAACAGAAATCACAGTTGTTTGTGTGTAACTGGTTGCAACTATATTAGTCCAACAACAACTATGTTGTAATATGAGGAGGATTTATGTTTATAAAAGCATTATTACTTCTGTTGGCTTCTGAAGGTATATCTTTGGACTGTCATTGGCAAAACACTTTATGTACAAACTCATTTTTTTTTTTGCAGTGGTTTTGTTTTTTGCAAATTTCACAAATATCCTTTGAACCGTGAAAATAACAGCGAGCGAATATGAAATTGTGGGAATGAACGATGGATGAAAACAACATTCCTGAAAAAAAAAAGAATCAAGCCATGGCAGCACTGGATTGCACACAACCAGTAACTCCTTCAGGTCTAGCTTGTGCGTGGGCCATGATGTAGCATTATCTGGGTCATAACAACATGCTTGTACGGTACTTTGAATGCAGAACACACGTACTTGCTGATACAGGGAATTGCAAAGTTAAAACATCCATAATTACGAGTATAGTCGTTTTTTACTCATTTTGTAGTAATTTTGTGAAAGGTTAAGTAATAATTACTAGACCCTCGCAACTGCGAAATCAATAACATGCATTTATAAATGTCCGACAAGTTGCAAAATATTTGTATGTGAAAATTTCAGCTTGTTCAGTAAAAGGTAGCTGCTGATTTCAGCAATGAAGCAGATGAGTCTGACATCCCAACAAGAATGATCATGTGCACCATGTCATGTATGCTCATAGGCTGAGTAAACCATTGCAGCTGGTTAATATTACGAGCACATTTGGGGTCCATATCGAGGCATTATTTGAAAGTGAAGTGTAAAGGGAAAGCCGAGATGATTGTATCAAGTAGCTGCAAAAAATAGAAAACTGTGTAAGCATCAGTAGCTATTTGAACAGGGTAAAAGATGAGGGTTGCCAGTTAACAGAGATCTGTATGTCAAGCCACCTGTCTTTCACAATTGAGTTTTAGCTCAAATTCAAAATCAAGTTTTGAGTATCTTGTAGTCTGTCTGCACCAACCGTCAGCATGTGACATTTACCAAAAGTTCATATGACATAGACATTTTTTTTCCCCCTGTAGTGCAGCATCATGCCTGGGTTGACTGTGTCATACCTGTGTATGATGATTCAAGAAAGGAAAGTAGAAGATGAGAGAGGGAGAGAGGGAGTGAGTGAACGAGTAAGAGCTGTCAAACTTCTCCTTCTTTCTTCCTCCCCTACTCTCCTAATCTAATGACGGGCACGTCTCATTTTCATTACTTGGTCATCCACCTTGGATGTAACCCTCCATCCGATCCAATATTGGTCTCATCAAGCAATCCCCTTACTTCATTCCCGATCAAATTTCTCCCATACCAGCCCCCCTCCCCCCACCCAGACGAGAGGTTTTGACTGGTGCCAAAGCTAGCCCCCCTCCCCACCCCCACCCCCCCCAAAAAAAAAAAAGATGAAGAAGAAGATCCACCTTGTCCTGAACTTATTCAGTTTGCTGAAATTCAGCAGTTGATTTCATTTCGGTGAGTTCCAGTGCTATCTCTCCCTAATCCCTCATGTTCATGAGATTGCGTGGCAGTTGATTAAACAGGGAAGGTTTGATCAAACGCTGGGGAATGGGGAGGTGAGTAGGGGAGAGGGTTATGGGAGCGGGGGGCAGGGGAGGACAGGGGTAAAGTGGAGAAAGATGGGATACGGGATTAGTAAGGGAATCTTGTGTTGGGGAGAGGAGGAGAGGGGAACAAAAAGGAAGTAAGGGTGTTAAAGTAAGGGAAGTTAAGGAGAATGAGGAAGGGGGATAGAAAAGTATAGGAGATAAGAGGGATGAGGGGAATAGGGTACTAGTATATCAAAAAGTAGGGGAGAGTAGAAGGGATAAGTTATGAAGGTGGAGGTACAGATAGGTAGATTGGGAGAGCTAGTAGGAATAGTGAAGAGCTCTGGCTGATAGGGTGGGCTGGGCAAAAAGAGATGGGGGTGGGTGGGTTTAAAACATTAGATGGAGCAAAGAGGAAGGGGAAATAAATGGGGTGTAGAAATGGAAAAGGAGGTAGGTAGGTACAGACAGGAGTGGGAGGTAGTAGAAATATCAAGGGGGAGGGGGGAGGGTTTAAGAGGGATGGGATAGGATGTGAATAGAGAAGAAGGGGGTAGCATTGGGAGGAGGATGTACGGTGTTTGTGAAAAGAAAAAGAAGCGCGGCTTGTGGTCATTCACAAGACTCGAGCTAAAACATGCGGCGATCACGTCAGCACTAATGCAAAACATATTGTTTGCCATTTCCTGTTGGAGCATGTTGTCATTGATTTGGATGCAGAGTGGATTCTAATAATCATTTATTACATGTAACTCACTATTGCTGATGAATCAAGTAAAATCACCCTGATATTCTAGCTGCAAAGAAACCAAGGTCACACACGTTCCCTCCTTGTACATGTAATAACAGCAATAATAAATCATCTTTATATAGCACATAAATAATAGATTAAAGTCTCTATGCACATTGAAGAAAGGAAAATATAAACAAAGGAAAATAGACATAAAGAGAGAAGAGAAACAAGGTAAAATGAAAAGTGACTAAATTGACATGAAGTGCAAAGCCTAGTCCATTGACAAGTGAATGAAATAATGTATTCAAAAGACTCTTAACTCTAACTGTATAAGCCTGCTTGAAATGTATCTACTCTGTGCCATCTATTGGTTAGTGGCTTTAAACTCCTTTTTGAAGCTACGCTTCTCAGTCTCCTCCCAACAACTGCACCTCATCCCATTTCATATTCTCCATCAAAGTCATGCTTGGTTGGTGTCTTGTGATTGCTGTACATATCTGTAGATGAGTCTGTGGTTGCTGTACATACGGCTGTATCACCTTTTTCTGTTGATAAAGCTTTGAAGTCCATTATGGCAGCTGGTACTTACGAACATCAACTCCTGACATTTGACTGATGCAAACACCGCAGTTTTGCCGCGTAAGCTGAACTTACCGTGAATAGACACGGAACGAGTTCAGCTCTTTGTGTGTAACCGATTTGTCGCGGCTCTCGCTCGCATCTCTGCCCACTTAGCGCAACCCAAAAAGCGAGAGAAACAAGCCATTATTCTGTTGTCCAGTGAATGCGGGGCATGTGAATCACAGGTGAAGTGGTTTGCTGTCAGTATGAAGAATGAGTTCATGCTGCATTGTCTGCGCCAAGGCTTTTTTTCAGTCGCCAGAGCTTTTATGCTGCCTGGTTGGGGGGAAAGTATCAATGTGGCACTAATTGTTTTGTGCTATGATTCCGTTTGTATGAGGACAAGCGGTCAGAGAGCGTGTATGCAGCTACCAAGAAGCGACTGCTGATCAAATCGGCGGATACATGATGCCACACGTTAAACTGTGCCAATGTGAGCAAGCCCCAGATGCGTGTGTTTTCATTACTTCTCGATAACAGCACTCCAAATAGAAGTGAGAGAGAAAATGTCATCATTTAGCACTGTGGAAAACTAGTTTTGACACCTGGCAGTACTGAACTGAAAAGGTTCATTTTTGATCTGATGGTGAATTAGCCCAAGTCACATTCACGTCTTACATCAAACATTACTAGGATTATCACGCACCATTGGCAGAATTTGCTTTAAAAGAATAAAAAGCTCCGTAAGACTTAAAATTTTCTATATGATGGTCTTGTTGGATGTGAATATCAGAGGGCATTACGGTCATGTCCTTTTTATTTCTCAAGTGATAATACACTCCTTGAAAGAGAATATGAAAAAGAAAAAGCTGCTTGATATCCTGCTTAAAGGGGTTGTATAGTTTTGGTTGAGACCTAACTCCAAGTTTCTAACATTTTTAGTGAGATAATGAAAAGCCTCTTATGAAATATGAAAGGGCATGTAATTCCATGAGGTATTCAACATTTATTTGATGAAAATTGATTTTGAAATGGCTGAGATATCCAAAACAGAGCGATCCTAATAAAATGTGGGACCCACCTTTTATTATGATTGCTTTGTTTTACTTTGTTTTTGGATGTTTCAGCCATTCCAGACCTGATTTTCATCAAACAAACTTTGAATTCCTCTTATGGCATGCTCTGCACTATTTCATCATGAAGTGTTTTCTTGGTATCTCGCAAAAAAAAAGGTTAAAAGCCCAATTCTCATCTGCACCAATACCTTACCATCCCTTTAATACCCTGTTGAGTTGGTGCATTTGGAGCGCTAAACTTCACAAGCTTTTGAGACTATCAACAGGCTTGTAGATAATTCTTGAATAATGTTATATGGAGAGATCTAGTCAGGAACCATCAGCATCTCTTTGCTAGTTGTCTACGGCAATAATAATCTTTTGCTCAACTTGCAGGTAGTAATAGATACCACGGTTTAAATAAAGGGGCATTAATTACCAATGTACCTGTACCTTTGGTGAACAGCAAATTATTAAACGTATGTGTAATATAACACCTGGGATCACAATGGCACAAAGGTGAAATCTGAAGGTGAGGACTTGGACATCAATTTGAAAGGGTATGGACCCCGCCACCCCAGGTCATTCATTTTATTGAATGAAATGAGTGGCTGGAGGTATATGGACCCCGCCACCACTGGTCATTCATTTTATTGAATGAAATGAGTGGCTGGAGGTATATAGTGCTGTCTCCTTCTGCAGTGCCTGTGCATGCAGCTGACACGTGAATCGGAAGTTATAATGGCACTTCACAGGTAGTTTCATACCAAGCTGCCCTCACCCCCAGTATTTGAGTGTTTGTTATTTGTTTAAGGAGCTAGTGAAGTGACTTTTCAGTATAAACTATAAGTTACATGCTACTCAATTACAGAAAACCAAATTAATAAAAGTTACTTTTTTGAAGATCATTTTCAAGCACATGCTTAATTAACCATCATAACATAGATATATCTTATTTACATTTGCGGCTATAAAGATATTCCACAGTATTGTTTAAGAGGAACAGGAATCAATGGTATAGTGCATTTGCCCAGAAGCTGTAGGGGTAATCAGAACGAAGTGGGAGAGGATCAGTTTTGCTACATGTATATGTCACAGACTTTTCTTTTACTTTCTTAAAATTTACTTATGATATACCAAAATACCTGTTGTACCTTAATTCCCATAAAGAGCTGGGAAGAAGATGTGACAGAATACTTGTAAAGGAAAAATGAAAACAGGAAAACAAATGAAAATTCTCTGAAAGTTATCTATAATCACATTACTGAGGTAAAAATGTGTGTTCTACTTGTCTCTGATATTCATTGTTAGATTTTCATTGGGGGGGGGGGGGAGTGATGGAGTTATATTCTTTATGGACATAATTTTCTGGAATTATATTGAAACCTTTGAATTGAGCTACACTTGGTAACTTTCTGAAGTTGATTCTATCAACAATAAAGCATCCATTGGTTCAGGAGAAGTGATGCAAAGCAATCTTGAAAGCAGTTGATGGTGACGTATAAAGCTACGATGTGCATAATCAACTGTGTGCAGACAGAAGTGCTGACAAGCAATAGCAACCACATCTGAGCATGAATGTATGCATGATATTCTTTGAGTTCCTGTAATCCCCCGAGAAGTGTGTCGGTTCCAACCCGCCGTCTTCTCACACATCACACATCACATAGTGCTGAGAGGATACCCAGCATTCATTGCTTATTTAAAGCAGCGGTGAGAATGTGTGTACTTTGTAGTGATTCTCACACAAATACAATGTAGTCATGTTGGTACTGTACAATTAACTGCAGTGTTACATCACACATTTTAGGATCATAACTACAAAAACATCAGATGACGTAAAAATCTCATTGTGTAACCTGTGCCTGGATAACCAGCATACATTGTACATCTGTTTTATCTGTAAAAGTGTGTGTGGGGGGGGGGGGGGGGGAGATACCCAAAAAATTAATTTATATGTAAAAAATGCAAACATGACTTTTCTACAGGGGGAGGGGGGATTAAACAGAAACATTGTTCAGTGACCCCCACATCATTGAGATAAACTTTTTTTTTTTCCTGTTTAAGTAACTTACGGCTATTATTAGTGACTGCTATGAAATGTAGTTGTGCAAAGTTCATCTTTTGATAATGTTGAACATTGTGTTGCCATGGTAACAGCACTTTTAATGAAAATCATAGAAATTACCAGTTTATTTATGTAACTCACTCAGTTTTTCAGCACGTGACTTGAGATATGGCACATGTGACTAACATAATTGTTAAATAGCAAGACACATCTTTATTCAATGTTGAATGATGCATTGCCATGGTAACAAACTTTTTTCTCAATAAAAAAAAAAACAACATACAAAATTAATGCTGGTTGAGCCAACTCCCCCAGTTTCACGTGGATATATTAATCACATTGAGTGATAGTTCTATTTTTTTCCAAGTAATATATATTCACTTCCATTCAAAGAATACCAAAAATATCACTTCACTTTGGCATTACTGTGCAACATAACAGAATAATCCCTTTAACAAATATAGCAATTGAGGTATTATACATTATACTTCTTGCTCCGTCTGTCGCACACACCACACACATCCACAAACACAATCACTACACACAATCATGCACATACAGACAGAGAGTATGGGACCCAAGTGGGGAAAGTGACTCTCGTTTGCACTGAAGTGCATGTATGAGTAGAAGCTGACGGCATTCGATATGACCACCATCACAATGTCGCCCTGCTGTGTAGTCTCACAAACTACATCCTTCTGTCCAATGGCAAATGTTTAGACTGTGCAATTGGCAGAATCTGTCCAGAATTGGCAAGAAAACAACCATTCTGGTAGTAACATTAAATTCCTACAATTAAATCTATGCATTTAAGTTGTCATTTTTAGGCATCAGCTACAAAAAAATGGAATTGTTCTATAGCCAAAAATATGTCCCGATAAGCAGTTTGCAGTTTTGATTTAGCAGTGAAATTAATGACTAAAAAGGATGCTGTGTTGCCACTATTTAAGTTGTAGTTAGATCATCTAAAAATATAGAAGAGAGGATGTAGATTCTGAGGGATGATATAAACTACTGTATATATCTTTTTATTTATACATATGAAATGTACTGTAAAAGTGGAAATTTTCATGTGAATGCTTATGTGTGCTTAGCTGGGTAAAATTGATTCTGCACTTTTTTAATCCTGCACTTTCAAAGAGATTAAAAAAAAAATGTTATTACAAGTCTCATGCAAAAATGTACACACGCTTTTATTTTCTTGTGAAATTCATGTTGCTCGAAATGCACAAAAATTTTCTTTTTACCTGTATACATACACACATACACATTTCCCTTTATAGGGTGTCTGCATGTGCATATGTGTGTAATTCAGATAGATCTAGACAGATGGAGAAATATAGAGGGAGGACTCAGTGCAAAGACCAGTAGGAACGGCAGAGGGCTGGAATCGTCTAGGCACTTTAATAATCAAATCAATTCCAGCAGTGACCTACATGCAGGCTCCCAAGGACAGGGTGCAGCAATAGAATAATACCATTGTGAAACAGTAAGAGAGAGAGAGAGAATGGGAAGGAGAGATACACTCAATGGATCACTGTCTACATGAAAGACAAATATTTTGATTAAATTTTGCACAGATGGAAACTACCCCCCAAATTAGAATGTCAGTTCATTAACTTGAACAGCGCACACAGAACCGGCGGTTTTAATTGACATTGGTTTGCGATTTCTCTTTGTGATTTTGTGCAGTCAGTTATTAATGTGCCCACTGTATCAAAAGAGGAAGTTTCTGTGCACAAACAGTTTGCTCTGCACTCTCTGTATGTACATTAGCGATTTCTGCAATGCCCTACTAACAATGTGGTGCAGTGTACCAGTGTTCTGCAAGAGTATGGATTGGTGCATATGGATTGTGCATGCCAGCACTCATGGTGCATCAGGCTATGAACACTCCTCACTACCTTACAGTGTATACTTCATATGGAATGTTTCTGACATAGAATAGGAGTCTGTCTTAAAGGTCTAATTTACCTTTGGGGGCAGTGATTTAAAAAAATGTTCAAGATATTACATTTGATGCATATGTGTAGGTCTGTTGTATCACAAAACACCCTACCATTTAAATTTTTTTCGCTATAAAGCCTGAAATATAAGGAGATATAACTGCAGATGGTTTAGTCTGGAAATATTTTTTACTATAACTATTGTTTACATTTTGTGTATTTAACAATACTCATCATCGATTATATGGATTCAAATTTTTACAGTGGTTGTGTCTATCCTTAACTCACACCTTTATAACTATTTTAAAAAACTAATGCTGGGTTTTGTTTCATCTGCAAATGGTAAATTATGCCTTTAAGCCACTCGTCTCTGATTCACTTTCAGTGTTTGATGACTGGGTTTTCTTTCCTCCCAGAATAAGGTAGATAAAGTTTTTTCTCTGCAGCACTTTGCAAAAACAAAAGCAATTGCACTTTGTAGACCTCCAAATGTCCAAAAAGTTAGATTTAAATTCAGACATGAACATATCATCAATGTACTGAATTCACATAAATGTATTCAGACAACTACATGTATTGCTATAAAGTGCTATGAACATTGTCTATTGCTATCACTAATAAATATTGTGTGTTGCTGTGAACAAAATTAATCTTGAGAAATGTATCCATCAAGGAAAAGATATGGTTTCAGTGGTCAGAACACAGCAAAGTTTGACAAGGAAAGAAGTAAGGAAATGATACTCAGGTAGGAAGGAATGAAGGAAAATAACGGCAAGTAAAACAAATGAATGGAAAGGATTGAAGTGAAGGTGAGATGAGAAGAGAACTGAAGTGTAAAATAGAGTGGGGGGGGGGGGGGACATAGGAAAAAAACAGAAGTAGAAGCTGGCACAGACACACACAAACACACATTCCCATATCAAGAGGTTTCAACCAGGCACCTTGAGGGATATTATAGTTTGCTCTCTCACACACACACACACACACACACACACAAGCACACACACATACATATATATATAAATACATTTATGTAACACAAAAAATGAAAAGACAGGAAAAAGACAAGATGAAATATGTTGTTACAAGAGATATAGACATTATGACAATGCATTGAGAAATGCACCACACCTGCAAACCAAAGTATGACAGAAGTAGAGGGATAGCGAGATATATATATATATGTGTGTGTGTGTGTGGATAGATGAATATATATAGATATCTGTAGATAGATAAATAAATAATATTATGGATAGATAGATAGATAGATAGAGATAGAAAGTGAGAGAGAGTGAGATAGAAGGAATTATATTCAAGTCAGACTTACATATAGCTGAGAGAGGGATAGAGAGAGATAGATAGATATATAGATAGATAAAAGAAAGAGAGAGAGAGTGATTGAAAGAGTAAGATGTTAGACAGACTTACATGTAGAGAAGGGGACAGGAAGGGGATGTGAGAGAAAGAGGTGAGAAGCTCAAGCGTGACAAAAACCAGGAAGGACGGTCTATCAAGAATGCATTGCTGTAGCCTCTCGTGCTTACTAAACAAGATGGAGGTGTACAGTATTTCCTATCCATTTCACAACTTTGGTGATGGCTGGTGCACTATTCATGGGAGCGTCGAGGTACAATTACGCACACTCGTTGAAAGGAGGGCTTTCGGGGGGATGCGTCGTGTCCTGCTTTCGTGTAGCGTCAAGCGTGCTGCTTTTGGAAGAAAAACGTGGCAAACGACGGGCAGGTGGGATTGGGATGGCAATAGTGTACACACAATGTGGAAAGAAGTGTGCACGAACGTAAAAAAATATAATTTGCGGCTTGATTAGATATGCACACATGTACACTCACGTGCTATCGCATACTAAAGTATGTGTGGCTGTTCTTAAAACAACCAAGTAGGAAATGTTTCTGACTCCAAGATTATGTGTGATGAAATGGAAAAATTAATTGAGCTGCTACAAAAGTGAACATGAGCCGTCTTCCTTGCGATAACTCATGAAAAACACTCATCTCAGAACAGCCCTTCGTCTTGGATGCTTGTAAAGTATCAATACAGGCAACACGCAAATGTACTCAATGTACAAAATGCACCGTGTGTGAGGTTGCACACTAGCACACATAAGAAACGTAGACACAAATCTGCATACTAGTATAAACTCACTTCATGTTTAAGGAACAAAACCCAAATATATACATTTTAGTATGTAGATCGAAAGAATACAAGAATATTTTTAGAACACATCAGTAAAAGTTTAAGGAAAATTGGACAGTCCATTCAAAAGTTATGAATGTTACAATTTTGGTGCTGCTATTGCTGGATGAGAAGACTACAAATTTTGTGACATATATGGAAAACAATTTGAAGAAAATAGAAGCGTAACATAATATATATATATATTTTTACTTTTCGAGCATAATGAAAGAGCAGTTGACTAGCCTCCTTCAGGAAATGGGGAATAACATTACCCTTAACATAAAAGTCAGCAACAAGTCAAAAGAATGTGTTCTTTTCATAGAAAATTAAATTTAGTGGAATTCTCTTTATATTCTGTTTATATTGTTTTCCATAAGTGCAATCACAAACTGTAGTAGTCCTTTCATCCAGCGATGGTGGCACCAAAAACTTTAAAAATGCACAGCTTTTGAACGGACTGTCCGATTTTCCTCAAACTTTCACCAATGCATTCTGCTGATATTCACTCAATGCACAAGTTATGTATAATTGGGTTTCATTTCACTTTAGCAGAGAAACCATTTGTTAGGAGTACTGCATGAAGAACATTGCCTGGAAAAGAAAAAAATTAGATAGGAAGATCACTCTTACGAATCATTATTAGGTGATCCGAGTATCCTCTCGGATCACCTTCTGTTTCTGTACGGATTCTTTCTTCTTCTTCTTCTTTTTCTTTATTTCTCCCCAAAAGTTGTGCAGAGGTTAGCTCAGAAAGTCCTGTTCCTCTCAATTTCAAAATTATACCATGTATGTATCATGTCCCAAAGACGACAGCGCAAGTAAAATCATAGTGATCAGTCGACCGTGACGTCACTATGACGTCATTATATGAAAACACATTTTCATGCATATCTCATTAATGGAAAGGAATTTTTCAATGAAATTTACGTCACATATATTTCAAGTCAAGCGCATTCTGCTCATATTATCAAAATTCATATTTATTATTGAAAAGTGCGCGTATGCGCGCGTTGAAATATTTGTATGCTCAAATCGAGCTCAAATTATTTTTGCACACGTTTCAGACCATTTGGAGCATTTTTTGAAAAATTGAAAAAATTGGACGGACGCGTACGCGCGCGCACATATACGCACGCACAGCTCATATGCAATAGAAATTTCCCGTTTTTTCACATTTATCAGATGCCTGAAATGTCAAGGAATATTTCTACCAAGTTTCAAGTCAATCCGACTCAATATAACGTCATACGGGCCCGTCAAAGTTGAAATTCCGCGCGCGCGTCAATGGCGATATACAGTGCAACAATGCCAAAAAACCGCCAATTTTAAATCCGATTTTACTCGTCAGGATGGACGGTGACCCCCCATTTTCTTTACATATTTTGAAAGCTGATGAGTTGTACATGTCATTTCATGGGTTGGCGATACTGAAAAAATGATTAAAAGATATCAAATTTCTTAATAAAGTAAAAAAAGTAAATTTTCAAAATGACGTCATCAAATTTCAAGTTCACACGAGCGTATTTCACTTATCCTTTGTCCATTTTCACCCAAATTTCAGTATGTTGTAGCTTATTAAATGCTCTTTCATAAATTTCATAACACAATTTTGATTGGATGATGGCATCACCTCGTAAAAATGGATTGAATGTAACCTTGTCAAATTTGACCAGTTTACGTGTTATCTCTATGGGAGTGCAGTTTTTATGGAAAGGAAAATTGACACGACTATCTTTATAGAGCACTGGCTCACTTATGCTTCGGTGAATTTCTCCCAAATTTTAGTATGTTGTAGCTGAGACCTTGGGCTATCGTAAGTGTGCCCTTTATTTTTTCATACGACGTCGGCATCATGTCAAAAAATTTGGTTGAAATTAAAGCTTATCTTCGATGTATTGAGATATTTCTTCCTTTCTGCAACTTTCTTTGCAATAACTCAAGAAAGACAGCCCCTATCACCCCCATATTTTGCACATGTTTAGTTCATGTTACGTACATTATTTCATAAAATAACAACTACTTGATCGGACACCACCTTGGGTATGTAAATTAGGGTCAAAGGTCATAAATATTTTATCCTGTATCTTAGTAAATATATGTCCTATCTTTCCCATATTTTGCGCACGTAAAGACCATGTTACAAGGATCATTTCACAAGATAACGACTTTTTGCTCAGATGTCATCTTGTCTGAGCAAAGTGGGGTCAAAGGTCATATGTACTTTTTTCTGTATCTTCGTTATGACGTGTTATCTCTATGGGAGGGAATTTTTCTAGATGTGAAAGTTGATATGATTGTCTTTATCGAGCACTAGCTCACTTACCCTTCGGTGAATTTCTCCCAGATTTTAATATGTTGTAGCTGAGACTTTGCGCTATCTTTACGTACCTTTCATTTTTTCATACAATGTCTGGAACATGCTAAAAAAAAAAACTTGGTTGACATTAAAGCTTATCTTCGATGTATTGAGATATTTCTTTCTTTCTGCAACTTTCTTTGCAATAACACAAATCACCCCCATATTTTGCACATGTTTAGTTCATGTCACGTACATTATTTCATAAAATAACAACTACTTGATCGGAGACCATCTTGGGTATGTAAATTAGGGTCAAAGGTCATAAATGTTTCATCCTGTATCTTGGTGAATACTTGTCCTATCTTTCCCATATTTTGCACACGCAAGGACCATTTTACAAGAATCGTTTCACAAAATAACTGCTTTTTGCTCAGATGTCATCTTTGGTGTGCAAAATGGGGTCAAAGGTCAAATATACTTCATTCTGTATCTTCGTTAGTGCATACGGAATTCGGTACCAAAGATGGCAGGTCTGACTCCCTTTTTTAAATGAGACTCCAAACATCACATGGCCAATGTCCTCTCAACACAGATGAAACCTGTATGGTCATGCCTATTGGGATCAGGACTCAAATCATTGATTTCCAAATAGATCGGATCACCTAATTTGTCAGTGTTGACAAATTCCGAGTCTAGTTATCTTTTATTATCATTGTTTTTCAGAAATGTTTAGTCCTAGAGCTTTACTGCATAATTTTACATTTTGTTATTCATGTAAAAAAAAAAAGGACCCAAGCATTCATCATACTTTTATTTTTAACATGAAATCCTTTGAATGTGAATTATATTACTGAATTTACTTTGTTGGTCCTTCACCTTTCTAATGTAAGACATACTATCATGAAATAGGTAGATAGATAGATAACTATGGGAGAAAGAGGGAAAGACAAAGGAAAAGAAAAAAAAAGAAAGAGCAGCAAAAGAAAATAAAAAATTGATTCAGAGAAGCAAGCAAAACCAACATGTGATCTTTGTTTGCTGTGTGTGTGTGTGTGTGTGTGCGCAATGTGTGCATTTACAAACATGTACACATACCAGTCAGCCTGCCGGTCTTCAACTCAGCTGTGAAAAAGTCAGTGCGCATGTACAAGACAATAGTATTTCAAGAATGCCTAATTACAGGCTGGGACTCCAATAAGAGCTGGTGTCTCTGGTGTGCACTATAGACAGATGTTTGTCTCCTGGAGGAGGCCACGAAACATGTGCACTTCTGGCGCGCCGTCACCCCTAATGACTTTCGCAAACCAGCCGCACATTTTTCCTCGAGAACGCCGCGGCTCCGCCCCGCAGAGGGGTGTATGTGTTTCGAAGCTGTCACAGGTTTTCGAGATCAAGAGGGCTGTGATTCGGAGAGTGCATTTGAGGTGGAATGTCCCCTTTTTCATTCTTGAGCCATTTCATTCCATTTCTTCCCTTTGCAATTGCAAGAAATGCAATTGCAAATGAGCATGTGAATACACATAATCACGTAAAATCAGTGCAACATTGTAGTCAAGAAAGATACTGTGGACTGAAATATAATAGATGTTTAAACTGTACCGTTCCTTTTAATACTGAATGCCAAACTAACAAAACTTGGCAAATTGCTTTGAAAGAGAATAGATAGAAAAAAGGAAATACGCTCAGCTCTCTTGTGATGAAAAAAAAAAGGACAAGCACAGACAGAAATAGCAGGGAGAGACTGAAAAGGACAGGAAAAAAGTACAAAGGAAGAAGAGTTGAAGGATTAAAACCTATGTACAAGATGCATGGGCTCACCATGGAGGTAGAAATTGTACCTCCATGGGCTCAGCAAGGTATAGAGAGGAGATTGTATCAAAAGATTATGATGAAAATTCAACCCAGCACATACAGTACATTGAATTCATTAGATTACAAAGCAAGGAGAAGGCGAGGTGAATGAGCTGTAATGAAATGAAAGAAAATGGAACCTTTAGAAGTAAGAGAGATTAATGGTACAGAAAAATAGAACATAGTTGGAGAAGGATGTAGAAGGCATCTGCAGGAACTTAAAGAAAGACGTGAAAATATGGTCTACACTGAAGAGATTTAAACAGATATTCAGGAGTCCCTGCTGCAATATGCAAGTAATGCATATATCGACTCCCAGCCATGTGCATTCAGTGACGTGCACACATCCCCTCTGACTGAATGCTAAACTCAGGCAGCATAGTTTATTCACGTATGTCGGAAGAGTGGAGAAATATGGCGCTCTTCCGAGCCACAAGTCTCTAGCAATAGCAACACGCGCCTCATTGTGGCATCTCCGGATGAGTCATGTCTTAGGTGGCCAAGGGGGGGGGGGGGGGGACATACAGTGCTATTACTTCCCTTTCAAGTTAGCATGCCTCCACGGCGGATGTTCTCATATCTCATGTAATATGCACTGATGAGGATGATGACAACATGAATGTGTATGTGTGGTAAGTATGTGGATGCATGCACACAACACACACATATTTCTCAAGGTGTATCTGTTTGAGGTATGCCAGGAAGATAGGTGCCTCTCTCGTCTGCATTCTTGATGTCCTTCGAAGTTCCACAGGCAGACGACAAAGTACTTGGGATCGATGTGTGAACGGAAACATTTAATGCGTGCTACCTTGTCAAAAAGACAGATGGAAAGTACCTAAATATTTACGTAATCAACTGTTTATAGCATCTTTTAGACATTTGTTTTGAAATAGAAATGATGTAGATTTTTCCATGTGGCCATAAATTGAAGAGTTCGACATGTTTATCTGCCATGTTCAGAGTAAGTACACAATGACTATAACTATGTGTGATTATCCATAGTTTTGAATTATAAGTTGCCTAGGCAAGGGGGGGGGGGGGTGTCACAGTCAAATATCCCTTTTTTTATACAGTCAGACCATTCACACCCCCCCCCCCCCCCCCGGACACACAGACACAATACCGGTTATGTGCATAAAATAGAATGTGAGGAATCATAAAGAATTCTTGATATTGATTGCTAGATTTGCAAGTCACTGTTCATTTTTCCACCCTCTCTTGAGGGAGATAAATTGAATTTTTACCAGAACATTAAGGAAAACATGTGAAGGCTGGCTCCTCTGATGAATTTTCACTACAATATTTTCACATCTTCTTTAGATGCCAGGAATCCCTGTATAGGTGAATTGACATGCGCATGTGACCCACTCTGCACTTTACCGTGATCCTGCAGTGACAATATCTTGATGTGTTGTATTAGAGAAATTTGAACAGCGCTCTATGAAAAAAAAAAAAAAAAATGACACAGATGCTGCAGCAATCTGCGGTGCTGGTTCCTCAGCATGTGCATTCCACTGAAGCTGTCGTGCCATGTTTTCAGTATGTGAATATGGCCAGGCCGAAGCGAGTTCTTGATTATCTGCCCTACTCGAGCCCCTTCATACCCATTAATTCCTTACACTTCCAAAGGACCTCGTATGTCGTTGGTAAGCCGATACAGAATCGCAGAAGCAATTCATTCGGACAGATCAGTTTTACAATTACAAATGTTGTCCACACCCAGTTTTGATCAAGGACTGAAAAGCAAGTGTATAGAGGCAGCTGTTATGTCCCCATTCCCATGTGATAGGCAGGCAAAATATGGCCACCTTCTTCTAGCTGTAAATGTTCGCTCCATCGAAGGGTGAGAAAAACTAGTTTTGTCTGTAGAGAAGAAAAACCCTTTTCTGTTCTCTGTTCATGTTTAAGCTGGTTACATCTTGATGGCCGTGTCATCTTTTGACTGGTAAACAGAAACCATCTGTTGTGCAATACTGCATGTGTATCAAGAATAAACTGCAAAAATAAATTGTATGTTGAAATACAAGATAGAGATATGAGGTAGATATTTTGTATCAACAAGTTATTGCAGGTTTTTTCATATATATATTGAGCAAAAATATGTGCGTGAATTTCCGATTGGTCAAATTTATGTCAGCCAGGCGGGTAATGGCCATGAACCTCAATTTAAAAAAAGAAGAGGGGATCTGAAAAAGATTGTGTTAGCTCTGTGTTGAAATCACCTGCGGAAGTTATGTTCCTTCATCTCTCCTATATTGAACAGAAAAATTATGATATTTACAATCACTATCTCTGTATCTCTGTTATAAAACTTGTGATACTGTCAACTTTCTGATCACGGGTCATTTAGTAATCTACATAATCTGCCCTTTTAGAGGTTTTTCCCCCTCTGGCGAAAATTGCTGCAAATTTGTTAAATGCCATGTGATGGTGAGAACGTCACTCTTATTGCCGGGCAATATGTGTCATGGTTGTAACCACAAATTGCCAGAGGAGAAAAAAAAAAACCATAAAGTAGAGGCATTACCAAGAGGGCTTTACGGTTAGTTCATGTCCCTCCACCATTCAAGCATTTCTCATACCCCATTCCCTGGGATATATGAGTGTAGGTGCATTTGAGAGGTATGAGCTTAACAAGTACAGCGGCAAATTGCATCGCTGGTAGTGATCCCCTAACCACATCCATAATTCAATCAGGGTTTGATGACTGTCGTGTGTACCACTTCTCCCACAACCCCTGGTCCCTGTCCCCCTCGTCTCTTTCTCCCCCTCTCTTTCTCCTCCTATCTATCTTTATCTCTTCCTTTTTCTCTTCTTCTGCTGCTGTTGTCATCCCTCACTGTCAGTCACTTTATCTGTCTGTCTGTCTGTCTGTGTCCTGTTCCCCTCACGAACCAGATGAGGCGTGTCATCTGATATTTGTTTCAGAGGACGTTTGCAGAAAACACAAACTCTGGCACTCCACATGGTCCCTCCGCACTCTGGTAGTGGCGGGTAGGTCTTTGAAGCACAGCTTATAGGAGGAAAGCGGCATTGACAGTAGTAAGAATGGACATTTATTGCCTGCCCTGACCAGAAAAACAAAACAAAATGACACAAAAACCTAAATATGCCATCATACATGAATAGAACTAGCATTTGAAGGGCAACTGCTTATGTCTATATATCTATGGAATGTATGCAGTGTATGTAACTATGTATAATGTAGATAGGCTGTTCTAAGATTTTGCTATGAAAAATGCCAAACCCCCTGTTAAAAGATAGTGATAGACAGTTCATATTACCGAAAGGCAATTATCCTGATAGTTTGACATACCTTGCAATAAAATAGTGTGTCTTGCTGTTTTTCTGTGAACATGGCTGTGTAATGCTATTAGGAACAGTGTTTTAAGCTCCTCGGCAATATCATGAATATTTCAGAATAGCTTAGTTATATGTACATATATGTACTCAGTGCAAGAGCTGTCCATAAAAAGGTTATACTTTCATCATGTGGTTGGCTGAGCAACATATCATCAGAAAAAGCCTCTCGTGCTACATTCTTCAGCTTCTCAGTTGATGATATAACACTACCAAATATGAAACTACATGCGTAATTGTTTGATAAGCAAGCATTAAAAACTCAGTATTCTGGGGAGACAAGGGTAGTCAGATTTAATCGATCTTCATTTGCTACCCACCCGGGCAACCTTTTGAAAAACCATGACTTGCTATAAAGCGCAGGCCAGGTAAAATAGTATTGCCCGTCAGTGAATGTGTGCACTGAAGCGTAAGCTCATTGGTAACGGTCCACTCCAGTCAAAGATTCTTCGGCTGCATGCATGTACTTATGTAGAGAGATCAGTGATAAGGTTGTTCACAATCCATTATGGGGGTTCTGGAATATATATATCTGAACAGGGCCATCTCCCCTGTCCATGGTATTCCAAGCTGCCAGGTGTCAGAATAAAAGTTTTTTTTATGTATCACCTGGATGCTTTGTAGTGTCCCCCTAGAAAGAAAAGCAAAAGCGTAAGCTCATCGGTAACGGTCCACTCCAGTCAAAGATTCTTCGGCTGCATGCATGTACTTATGTAGAGAGATCAGTGATAAGGGTGTACACAATCCATCATGGGGGTTCTCATATCTGAACAGGGCCATCTCCCCTGTCCATGGTATTCCAAGCTGCCAGGTCTCGGTATATAAGTTTTATTTGTGTATCACCTGGATGCTTTGTAGTGTCCCCCTAGAAAGAAAAGCAAATACATGACTATACACTGTAACATTCGATGCAAGAAAAGAATTGATTTTTTTTTGGGGGGGAGGGGGATCTGATTGATGAGTCACAAATTTATGAAAACACACTTTTTGTAATGGCTAGTACATTTTCAGTTTATCTGGGAACAAGTGATGGAATAGATCGCATTGCATGAACTTATTATTTTGCAGTTGTTATCATTTTGACCCAGTACTACATTGTACCTTTATCCAACCTTACTTATAACCTCTTTATCATTTTTTTTATCATTCATTTTTTTAATCATGCTCTTGGAAGTGAAGATGATGGCCTTTTACTTGAGTGTGGTCACCAGCCATATCTGACCACTCCGTCCAGCCACAATCAAGTCTCGATGAGGGTCCATACCGGTCAGTGTGCGCTGATGGCGCAGTAAGCACAAACGTATGCAACGACACTCCTTTATTATTCGAAATTACCTGCCTGGTGATGAAACATTCATGAAGATAGGTGACAAACGAGGGGGGAATAGAGGGAGAAAAGGAAGGAGGAGAGAAAAGAAAAGACTGAGGGAGAGAGAAGGAGAGGATATGGGGAGGTGAGTGAGTGCACAAGATGCGAGATGTGGGGGGAAAAATATCCAGGCACAACAGACAATGATGAAATGAGGATGACTAGACACCCACGCACTCTTTTTCCCCTGGGATGTCATCTCTGAAGACTTTTTTCCCCAAGCCACCTTCCTCACAACCCCCCCCCTTCCACACACGCACACACAAGCACACACGCACACCTACACACACACACACACACACACACACACACACACACACACTTGTGCTTCTTCTGTTTATAGATTCAACATAGTCAGCCAACACAGCGGTGCAAACAATTCCTAAATGTTGAAATTGATTGCACGTTGCCCATCTTCTTTTCTCCATCTTTTCTCTTCTGGTAGAATCCCGAGGGTTGAACTTAGCACCTGTGTATAAGGTGTAGGAAGCAGTTGATATGCAGAGATACATGATTTGCGTAGAAGAGAGAGAGAGAGCGGGCGGAATGGGGGAGGTGGAAACTTGTGTTTTTCCAGTAACAGCAGGCAGAGGTAGAGGATATCTGTGACATACAGACAAACAGACAAAAGTTTTCATGATCAAGCTATCATGCAACGCTGCACACTGGCACTGGTCCGACGGTCCCTGACCAGTAAAAATCACTGTCGGACCAGTAACTTTTCCAGGAATTCACCAGTATAAAATGGAAAGTTGGGTACCTACTGGTCCAACAGACAGGTCGGACCAGTAGAAGAAATGGGTTAGTGTGCAGCATTTATATGTGTCTCAATTTACTCTCTGAGTCATAATATTGCTCTATTTAGAGGGCCAGCAAACTGAGCTTTAATATTGCTAAATAAACAAAGAAAGCATTACTTTAATATTAACTGTATTCAGGCAAATGTTTTGACATTTTGGTGTTTAGGCTGATGGTTACATGTGTGTGATCCTTGACAGAGAAACAAGCTTCTTCTTTTTTTTTTTTATGAGAAAAGCAAAAATAAGAGTACATGAGAAAAAATAATTTGCTGTATTATTTAGCACATTTTATTTATTTATTTTGTTATACAGGGACAATTCTTCAGTGCGCATAGTTTGTATTGTGCCTTGATAGAGTAATGTGTTCAGTGTTTCATCTGATAGGCTGATAATGTGCCATTGTACAGTGATGAAGGATAGACTTTAAAATGGTGACCACAGATGCATGTGTATATACCACATACGCTTCCTATAGACAGGTGAACATAAAATTTGTTTGGATTGTTTTCCAACATTTAGAATGCCTTGGTATGCATACTGTTATAGTTGATACCTTGCACTAAGTACAAAAAAAAAAGAAGAAGTAATGTTGTCCTTGCACACTGAGTAGGTGAAGTACACTGAGTATGTGTTTCCCAACCTGTGATCATTTGGTTTGATAATGATACCAACATGATGGCAAAACAGACGAAAAATTGACCCGGTTCCGGTCCATTGGCTTGTCGCGGCCGAGATGCCCATGGCTGACAGCCCGAAAAGTTGTTTTGTTTTTGTTGATGTCTTTTATTTTGTCTCGCATTGCCGTGAGGAAGGAGATTGAGGCGAGGACAGGAGGACAAGATGGAGGCTCCACCTCCACTGTGGTCCGGGACCCATCCCCCTTGAGGTCTGCTTTAATAATTAAAGTGTGTTGTTTGTGTCGTTTTGCCTTCAGCCCATCAGTCACGCACTCATTGATGCACCCCTGCCCCAGACCAGTGCCAGGTAAAAGAGAAAAAGAGCAAGAACAACAATAAAACTTAAATGTTGGGAACAAAAAAAAATCAGAAGGGAGCCAAGCATGAATTATCACCCCGTATCCGCCATGCTGATGAGTCTTCCATACCGCCACGGCATGGTACGCGTAAGATTGGCCGAGAAATTGGGCACTGACTTTAGCCACAGGGAAATGATACGCAGCTTTGCATATTTCTCATAATCATTGCGCAGAAAACTGACTGTGCTTTGGCTTTGAATTTAATTCAAGATATGGTAACCGGACACTCGGTGAAAGTAAGAGGAGAACATGTTGCCACTGATGAAAAGTTTGAGCCCTTTTTCAAGGACCTCTAATTCTCATGGTTTGTTTGTTTTATTTCCACTTTATTCACTTGGCTATATACCTTTAAAATAAGTTTAATGGTCATTAATTGTGTTTGTTTTTGTTTTTGTTTTTGTTTTGTGATGTGACTGTCATTTTTGGCTAGGATCAACTGCTGAGATTAGTTTGGATACAGTCAGGTATACAGTCATGTCTCCAAATGGAAAATGTTTGTATGGTTTCCTAGGGATGCATTCCCACCATCCTTGAACCGTCGGGAGCGAAAGTGGGAGAGCAGTTTGCTTCCTGTTTGTTTGCGGAGATTCGGCGTGCCCTGCAGATGGAGTTGTCCCAGAAGACGATTTCCATCAGGGCAATTTACCGTTTACTGAGCAATCGATAGGTCAAATCTCTTTTGTGCATTTTGCAATTTCTTCCTCAAATTGTTTCCGTCAAGCTGGCAGACGTGAATTATTCTCCAAACCTCCCCCCCCCACCCTTCCCACCACCACCCCTCCCCATACTATCCAGGCATTACTCCAGTGATGATGGCAGAAGTGCTTCTGTGCACCACACACATCAGAATTCCAAGGACTACACTGCGCGTCGTATGACCACATTCTGGACATGCACAAATCAGCAGTTGCAGTTCAGTCATGGATTGATTTTTATCATAACGCGCTTGCCAGAATGCCTTGACCATGTATTGTGCAAAATTCATGATAGATTTTGCTCAAATGCACAACTGCGCACTATAACCCATTGATAAATCGCAATTTACCACAAGACATTAAAAAGCATCTTGTGGAATTGTATTTCTTACACACACAATTGTACCTGTAGTTTGTTGTGCATGGTGACTGATTAGCAGTGTTCCATTTGGATTTTTCGAGTAAATTCTGATTTTCTGTCAAGATTGTGTCCTCAAAAATCATGCCTTGCAGACCTATTTGATAGACTAGCTACACAGTGTACACATGACCAAAAATACAAGTTTATGCCTGGTAATCTGTTAAGGGGTTATATTTTAAATGCTGGCCTTTGGCCAGAAAGATAGCCATAGCTTTTTCATGAAATTTACATTACAGCAAAGCTTGCTGTTATCACTACAATTTACTCGTTCTTCTTCTTTACTAGCATGAATAGTTCTCTGAAAAGTTACCTGGCTTGAAAAAGTATATGTTTTCCAAAAGCGCTCATACATTGTGGTCTCGTAATACAGTGGACTCCCATTATAACGAAGTCCTTGGGACAGGCAATTTTCTTTTGTTATATCATAATTTCGTTGTAACCAAACATGTAAACAATAAAAAGCATAGAAAGGATAATGTTGCGACCTGAATTTTTATTTCGTTGTAACTGGAATGTTGTTATAACCGTGTTCGGGCGAGCACTGTATTGTGGCATACAGGGAATTTACACCTGCCATACAAAGAGTTAAGCAATGGGTAATGATGCTTTTTGATGCCCACAAGTAAATCCTGCTGCATCTCAGACACCTCACAAAATGTGTCTTACGCAGAAGATTGTATTGTGCAAGTCTGCAAAAAGAAGCAAGCCCCCCCCCCCCCCCCCCCACTGTCCACATAGGTGTCAAAAGTGTGCAAGATGAGTTCATGCAATGCCCTTGACTTATAAAGTCATACGCAAGTCATATTCGTGAGCAAGTAGATGTGGCAGAAATCAAATGTTACATATCCAGGTTCCGACCATTTCACGATAAGAACAGATGTGAAGTCAATGATGTTTGAGGATTTCAAGCCTGCAAAAGAACTAGTGTGCAAGCATGTTTAGAAAGATGGTTTTGTTAGAAAGAGTAACTGTGTTATTCTGAAAGTAAATTGTAATCATGTTTGTCCAAACACATTTATGAAATAGTGTCTGCCCGCTTGGCAGAGAGAATTGTTGAGGATCTGGCTACATTATGCTTGAGAGATTTGACTTCCATAACATGATTGTGAAGGTGGAGCTTACTTGATCTTGTATTCATTGTCCATGCATATGCACAGGAACTCTTGCGTTCATACGTGATAAGTGTGTTTAGAATTACCCGTGTGATTGACGGGCCATGCATCTTGTGGCTCAGCTGTTGTATGGCAGGTTGATTGCTGCTTGAGGTTGCCGAACGGACTACTTTTAGTGTTACAATACCAGCAACTCAGGATTTGAAGGGGCAAATGTGATGACCAACAAAAAGGTTGTTGTTTTGTTTTGTTTTTCTTTTAGTCTGAAACCCCGCTAAGTTTATTCTCTGTGCTCATTTATGGTAACCATTGACATTCTGTAGGAGGCAGCAGACACAAGCTTCACCTGCATAAGACTCAGCACGGGTTATGTCTTATTACTCACATGCCAGAACATTTGGATCAATAATCGCAAACACGCACAGTGTATGATATTTGAGCGTAGGCCCCATACTGCAGGGGGAGTAAAAAGTGCAACCTGGCATCAACTGGGAGAGGGCAAAACTTATGCTGCTTTTTGAGATTGGCATGAAAACAACTTCACCAGCACTCTTTCCATATATGTGTGAAGGAATGAAAGAGAAGAAATTGAACATAACATGATCTCATTATGCAGTTTTCAACATGCAAGACCATGCGTCAGTTGTATGTGGATATATTTTGGTGAGTTAAATTGGTTTGGAATTGACAAAGCCTGATGATATTCAGAAAGAGAAGGAGAGATAGAGAAAGAGAGGGGAACAATTCAGAGGTTGACAAACATATTGCATGTGGAAAGAAATAGGCACCAAATGGCAGCCATTTTGGCTGCCTGGCAGTGAGCCCCTGTAAAGTTGACAAGTGCTGTGCGTCGTCATTGCTGGCCTCTAGGTGGCACTTTGTGAACACGATGTGATAGATGATTAATGAGACGAGCCTGGCCTTGGCTAGAGGGGCCCCTGTTGGAAAAATTTGGGCTGTCATGCTATGTGTGATTTTTTAATTATGACATGATAGCCGCGACATGGCATTATCGATAGTGTGTGTGTGTGTGTGTGTGTGAGAGAGAGTGGATTTGTGTATGTATGTATGTATGTATGTATGTATGTGTGTATGTGTGTGTGTGTGTGTGTGTGTGTGTGTGTGTGTGTGTGACAATGCTTGCCTACAGGTAAATGGGCTCAGTGATTGTTGAATTTTTGCTCCTTTGGTTTTTGGCTTTCTTAAGATCCTATACATTCTACAACAGATGGTGGTACATTGATGCACACACAAGCAAATCATAGTGTGTTAAATCACTTTCATATGATCATGATTAGTGAATACCATATTTGCTGGGGATTTCAGTCTACAGCATGGTATAAGCCACATCCTGATTTTGGCGACTAAAAGAAAATCCCCTCAACGTGTAAGATTTTATTTTGATTGAAACTATCATTCTCACATGGTGTATAACTTGCTATAAAATATCTGATGTATTGCATGAGATAGTGCAATTGAGTGATGCGCGCATGGCAGGTTATGGCATCGCAACCACCCTTATGGCTATGCACACATGAAAGACTGGTTTGTGCTGCAGTTTGTAAGTAATACTTTCTTAAAGCTCCTCAAATTGGCACAGAAATATCAGCAATTATTCACTGATGGCAGAAAAAACAAGTTATCATTTGACTCCAGAATGTATATGGCATTGTCTGTAAGATTGATTAATTTGTTGGATGTTTAGAGTTGCTTATTGACACAATGTAGTCCCATACATGATTATGTGTGTGGTTCAATAAAGTAGGCAGGTGATTAAAAGAGTTTGAAAAACCATGGTCTGGTTGGATAGCATAGAGACAGCGTCCTAAATTTACTGCTTATTTCTGTTCGAAATCACCAGCAAATATGATAATTGTGCACCACTTTTCACTGCAACTGCAATCTTTTTAGGTATGGGAGAAATAATAATTCAGGACAATGCCTCCATGCCTTCCATCTTTTTTATCAGCAGAAATAAACTGCTCAGTATGCTACATATTAGGTATGTTTAAGTATGGATGTTTCAATGCATTTGTAAATGACTAACTTTACCAATTTAAGAATTGCTTCATTTACTGACATCATATTACAGACAATGTGTGTAGATGGCACTTGAATGAATGATCTAACACATGATCATAATATGATTACCGGTATGTAATAACAGGGCACTCCCATTACATAGAACATGCTTATAATGAAATTTTGTTATAATGAAGTAAAAATTCAGATCCCAAAGTTATTATCATTTAAGTCTATCGTGCGAAATTCCCTTACAACGAACATGGTTTAATATGCAACGAGGTCATTTCTGAGTGCCATTGATAAAGAAAAATGCAAGAAATGTGCTCTGTTATTTACAACGAAATGTGGATCACTTTATGAAATTACATGGTAAAACAAACAGTAACAAAGTTTCTCTGCATGGGTGAACTTTAAATTTCAGTGTGCTCAATTCTTTCCCCATGCCACACACCGTTTCGAAGAACTTGCATTAATCACGTAACGGGAGTGTAGTATCATAGTGTGCTGTAGGCATGCAGTGTGTGCAGTCTGTAATCTGAACTGAACAATGTAAGTGAGCAGAGAGAGGGGGTAAAGACAAGTGGAATGGTGACAGCATCCGTGCATCAGTAGACTAGTTCGTGAGATTGGAAACGGCAAGTGACACGAGACAGTGTTACGACTCACTTGCCTTTCGAAATCGTGATCGTTGAAAGTCATGTTTGTCCGACACTCTCTGAAATGACTTTTTGAACATGCTTTTTCAGTTTTGCTCCTATTTTGAGCTCTCTAAACCTGAAAGTTCAAACAATCCTGTGCTCTCTCTTGAATGTAAAATTTAAAGGACATTAATGAGACAGAAATGCATCTAGCAATGCCTTTCCACGTTCATGATGAGTTTACAATTAACTAGATACAATATGTGACACGCATCACAAAACCGACAACAAAATCGCACGCCTCAATTTTATGTGTGAATCAAAATAGGTCAAATGCGCCAACCTTGCTAGTCAATCTTTAGTTGTTGTTTTTTATGTTTTCTGGATGGGCAATTCTTCTTCTACTTAATTCTGAGGTTTGGGTCATAAAACCAGTGGCAAATTGTCTTTATTGCATATTTTGTAGAACACCATTTTTTTTTTATTTTTTTTTTTTAAAGAATAGTGTATGTCTTAGAGGCCATTTTTCATTTCTAAAAGCCCTGTTACTCACTCCTCACTTTCAAGTCTAATAAATTTTGAAAGGATGATGCTGCTGCTTTGGAAGTTAGTGGAGTCATAGGATCTAGAATAGAGTGGGCATGATTTCAACTTAATCTGGTAATCCCTTCCTTTGGATTTGGTATGTACATTGAGTTTCACTGTCTGTGCTTTATCCCGCTCATTGCAGAGAGCATATGCAGCTTAGTGAGATCAAGCTCTTAAATAGATCCTAAACTTCAAAGCCTTTTTTTTTCTCAGTACATACTTTTCCAGAGAGTGTACTGTCTTTTCATCATTTAGATGGTAAGGAAAGTCCATTTATATTGATTTTTAGATAATTTTAAAGCTCACCGTCTCTCTTTCTGAATCTGCCCATAACTAAAAATCTGTCTGGTGACATTTTAGTGTTTTTATTTTGTTGTTTGTTTGTTTGTTTCTTTGTTTGTTTGTTTGTTTGTTTTGATGCAGAGTGATACGTATGCACGGTGTCATGTTTTCATTATATGTTTTATTTTTTTGGCTATAACAACATTTTGATGTAATGAAAGAAAACTGCCAGTCCCGAGGACTTCGTTATGGATTCACCAGTATGTTATCTTTGAAAAGCCCTTGCAAAAATACAGAAATGCTAATTAGTGAATGAACAAAATTAATTTTACTTGAAGGTGCTTTTAAAGAAGTATTATAGAATGGGTATGGAGAATCCTGCAATCTCATTGGTCGAGAGCCATGCATCAATTTTTACCAGCAACTCGCTTGATCACTGGTGATAGATGCATTAAACGCGTTGTCGTGCACACCTGTAACAAAGAGTTCACGCACTTAGCAAGCATTAGCGCACTTTCCATGACATGGCTTGCAGCTCATATAGTATTAACCAGGAGCCCGTGTTCGCGCACTTAGCAAGCGTGTGCGCACTTGGCAAGAGATGGCTAGCCATGCATCAGTGCCATGCATCAGTAAAAATTTTCATGCATCATTGATTACCGATGTATGACTTCATCTATGGCAAGCCAAAAGAAAGACTTCCAAATTGTTAGAAATATGATTAAAACAATGGACTTCAAGAGAACTTTACTACTGTTCTGATAAACAAATGCTGTGCGCATCTTCTTGCGTATCAGAAGGACTAAAGTGCATGCAGTAACTATGGAATTTAGCCTAAACCCACTCATTCCATAGATTTTATCTCATTGTATGTACACAATTCCTACTGATGCACTCAGACCCATGCATCCTTTTGTATAGTGGTACTGAATAGACATAATTCCATCAGCATTGTCACTCATTTTCCATTTGAGTTACCGTAACATACCTCTTACCTGGTTACCTGAATTATGCAGCCGGTCGAGTAAATCTGAATAGTGGGGAGTACAGATACACATGTATGCAGAATTAGAACACCAACTACATTTTCCAAAATGCTCTACTCCTGGAACTCCCGTTTCAAACTCGGTCGATAGCCACTTGCTGGTTTCAAACATGACAGACATTCCCCCAAGGTCTTTGCCTGCATGTCCATAAATCTCCATTCCCACAAACCTGTCATGCTTTCAGGGTCAAGTACAGAGGTGGAGATGGTAATGACCATCGTCATGATGACAAAGAAATGATTGTTTCATTATTAAGCCATCGAAAAGCACTTTTGCAGCCCCTTACAGAGAGAAAAAAAAAATATATATAGAGAGAGAGAGAGAGTACAGAAAGACAGGGATACTACAGAGCTCTTGGCATTTTTCCCCAAACTTTCACTCACATGTTCTACTAATATAGCTGCATTCACCCAATCCATATAATTTTATATGTGACCGTGTATCACAAAACAAACAAAAAGTCGCACCCCTTGATTTTTACATGAGGACTCAAGAAAGGTGATACGGGTCAACCAAGTCAATTTTGAGTTTTCCACGTTTTCTGAATGAGCTATTCTTCTTCTACATTATTCTTGAGTTTGCGAACATAACTCGTAGAGGCCCCTTTTCATTTCTTGAAAATCCTTTGCACACTCTTCACTTTCAACACTAATAACTTTTGAAAGGATGATGTTACTGCTTTGAAAGTTGATATCTATCATGGACAGAATGTATAAATAGAGCATGCTCAATTTCAGCTTAATGTGATAATCCCTTCATTGATGTTGCTACAGCGGTTTACATCATGTTTTTTGTCCCATTCATGTCAAAGGTAGCATGGCTTTGTAAAGATTATACTTGAATAGACCCTGTACTTCAGAGCCTCTTTTCTCTGTTCAAACAGTTCCAGACTGTGAGCTTTCTTTCCAATATTTGTATAGGTGAGGAGAATTCATTTGAATTGAGTTGTAAATCATTTTAAAGCTTAGAGTCTTCTCTTTCAGTATCTGCCCTTGACGAAAAATCTATGTCTGGCGACTTTTTGTTGGTTTTGTGGTGCAGGGTCACATATGAAGGTGGACTTGTCCTTTAAAGGTATTATAAGGGAATGAGACAGAGAATGTGTCTGTGATGTCACGTTTTCATCATCTTTCATTTCATCCATATAATTGCTTTGGGAATAATGATGCACAGTGTGCCAACTGAAGCATACAAAATGTAGCTACAATGTACTCCCAAGTGCAATATGTTTTGCCATGACTCTCATATTCAAGTGGATGTGGTTAATGTAGGGAAGGTGATCTAGATTAACCAGTGTCATAGTAATGATCTTTGGCATTGTATTAGGAGAGAAACTGTATCACGTATCAGTCCATCATTGGTGTGAATTGGTTATGATATGCAGTGATGTCCTAGACCCCAAGAGGAGAAAATTTGCTACTGTGTGTACTGTATGCATCTACGAATGTATGTATGCATGTATTATAAGCATGTGTGTATGTACACATTATACTGGTTTTTATGTATGTATGTGTGGTTCTTGCCCTAACAAAAAAACTGCCTTGTACCTCCATTAGACAGTAATGAGTGTGCAGTATATTTGCAGGTTTCAGTTACTGACATCTTTCTCTGAACATTTCCTCAAAACCATGGTGAAACAGAAAAATGTACCAATAGTTGGATTTTTTTTTTCTTCGCATAATTGCACTGTGACATTTGATGAACATCAATCATGTTATCCAGCTGGCTTCCTGACTGTCGTAGAGTCAAGACCATGCTGCTGTAGAAACATTCCGTCTTTCAGCTTTTTCTGCATGCATTCGCAAAATTAAATCCCAAATCCCCGAACGATGCTACATTGTTTGACAAGCCTTCTTGTGCAGCATAGATACAATTTGTAAAGTGCACAGTGAATTCGAACACTGCTGCATTTTTTTCACACTCTGTGGACATACAAACTTCCAAATACAATCAAACCTGTCTACAGCGGCCACCCAAGGGAGATGGAAAAAAAGTGGTCATTATAGACAGGTGACCACTATAGACAGGGTCATTTACATGGCTGTTTTCTTGGAGGGAATTGTTTTAAACTAGCCATATTCAGTGGGTGGCCCCTATAGACAGGTGGCCACTGAGGCAGGCTTGATTGTACCTTTTCCCTTCTTTCCCCCTAGTAAGCATGTGGTTAAAGGACAAGTCCACCTTCATAGACATGTTGATTGAGTGAATGCAAATATATTAGTAGAGTACATCAGTGAAAGTTTGCGGAAAATCTGACAATCAGTTCAAAAGTTATGAATTTTTGAAGTTTCTGCACAGTCACTGCTGGATGAGAAGACTACTACAGCTTGTGATGTCAAGTATACAATGACATAACGAAAATAAAAATAAAATTCAACATATTTTCACTTTTCTTGCTTGATAAAAGGTCACTTGACTTCTCTCTTTCAGAAGGCAAGGGGAAGAATATAACCCTTAACATACATCAGTGGCCAGTCGAGAAAATGTACACTTTTTTTCAAAAAGTGAAATTTTGTGAAATCTCTTTATATTTTTCTTATATCGTTGTACACATGTGACATCATACACTGTAGTAGTCTTCTCATCCAGCAGTGACTTGCGCACATACTTTAAAAATTCATAACTTTTGAACGGATTGTCAGATTTTCATCAAAGGTTCACTGCTGTGTTCTACTAATATTGATGCATTCACTCAATCCACATGTAAATGAAGGTGAACTTGTCCTTTAAACAAGCATTCGCATGAGATGGTTAATTTTGAACACATGTGCATCAAGTCAAAGTGCTAATGTGTAGGCTATTAGTCTAAATTGCGGTGATGCCTACATGTAGGCTCTACATCCACAATTTTTATGCACTGTGTAGTGCATAGAAATAATGAGCTATAAGATGTACATGCAATAGCTGCAACATGCTAAATGTCTGTTAGAACATGTGTTGTTCTGAAGTTGCTGAGGTACTGTCATAGAGATACTTAATTATTATAAAGATTGCTATGATAGAAATGTTATGATAGTGTTTTTTTTACTGTCGTCAAAGTTAGTGTGTTGTGTTATTATACAGTTACAGTATAGCTGGTCATATTTCTTATGCAGGATGTTACTCAGGTACGTATAACCTGTTGAGGATGAGTCCCGAGTATTATACTCAGGTAGGTGCCTATGGGAAATGCGTGTTGTAGCAAAATCAGTCCGTCCTCAATGGGTTGACATGCATCATGGTTAACATTCATTTCCAAGGCTATTCAACAATTCTTTACTTTTTCTATGGACATTATAACATTGCACTAAAACCATTGTTAAATTAAATCAGGGAAAGTATATTAACCACAGGACTGAAAATAAGTGTAGCTGTTTCTTGAATTCCAATTTCTTTATTTTATTTTTTATTTTTTGTATCAAGGTGAAGTCACCATGATATAATGATTGTCTTCTTTGGTTTATAAGCAATTTTCGTCAGTAGATCTGTCAGTTTGTAGAACTCTGGCCATAGTTTTGTTTTCTTTGACCACACTGTACATACCTCACACAGACAAAATAATTCAAAATGCACTTCAGTTGCCATGCTTCTATTTCATGTAATGTATACTAATGTGAGAGACTACATGAGTTTTTCCCTGTATCAAAGTGTTTATGATCATGGTTTGGCATTTGTTCGTGTGTATTCCAAGAAGTGGTTCAAATCAGGTGTGACATGTTCCAAATGTCAGCCGGGTAGCAATTTGCATGTTCGAGCAGTCCATGTGTAATGACAACATCAGTGGGCATGCACAAGATATAACTTGATGCATGGCATATGTATGCATTATTCTGCATGTGCTAGAGGCCTGAGATGTGATATAACTTTGAATGTTTTGTGAGAGACCTAGATTTTACACAAACACACAAACACATGCACACATACACACAAGCAATTAAATGCTATAAGCTGTCCTGTGGCTAAACAAGGTAAAATATTATCGACCTAATGTAATCATGTATTAGGTAAAATGAAATATACAATATTCATATAAACATAGAATGGTCTTGAGTGAGGCAAGGCACTACTGTAAATGTAATTTACACTCCTTTGTGAGCGAGCGTATGGCAGATGTCTTGATCTCTCTCTCATTCTCATGCATGCACACACACTCACACACACACACACACACACACACACACACTCACACACACATATACATTATAACTATAGCCCAAATGATGCATGCTGGTCAAAGTCATGTGACTTTTCTCTGTTTTTCGTTTTTTTTTTCACAATTTGATTCATGATAGATATGTGCCAAGTCTTTCAAAAACAATGCACAGTAAAGGTTCGGCATGCTCTGTTGGAGCAAGGGATGGGGTGGGCGTGTCAGGTGGGCGTGTCTGATTGATGGGATCCTGAGTAAGTGATGTCAAGAGATTCATCATCTACAATGTAGATGCTTGGAAAGACATGCCTTAAGGAAGACTCCAGAAAAGTATTGGGTAAAGGCACTATTTGGGAGTATGCTACCCTCCATCCTATATCATGATTCTCAAACTTGGCTGATTGATCTGATCTACTGTATACACCTAATATTTCGCGAAGTTTTTATTTTTGCAAATTTCGTGAGTCAGCCGCTATTTCGCAAATTTTAAGACATGGGAAAATATTGACTCTGATCCTGACATGAATGTGACATGCACGTATACATTTCTCTGTTAAGTATTGCACTCCACGATCGCAAATTTAACTACTTGTGAAATGGTCGGAAAGTCCCAATTCGCGAAAATTCAGACTCACTAAATATATGGCGTATTCAGTATGTAGCAATGTTCAAATGAAAAATGAATTCTCAGGCATACACAGTTTTGAAATTCAGGCTCTCACTGTAAGAATATTATTACCTAGCTCCTAAACTGATCTCTGTACTGGTATATTTCATATATTTCTGTCTTGGGAGGAAAAAGAAACTAAACAAAGCATTAGTGTTGTCAATCTGGGTACTCCATGATTTTCACTATCTTTAAACCTTTTATGATTATTTTTAGCCACTTTTTTTGGTGTGTGTGTGTGTGTGTGTAGAGCTTTTGTGTAGTTACTGGTAGCATGTGCATGTGGGACAATGCTGACTAGAGTTGTCACAGGTCAAACATTTTTAGTGGCATGTCACAGAATGCAGTGTGATCTCCATATGTTTTTCTCAGTGGAGAGTTTTTTTGTTCTCCGCCTGTATGTCACATTTCAATGGAAATTGACTGAACATTGCTGGCTGTTGATGGTGATGGGAATTTCAAGTGTTTTCCCAAACGCTTTATGCCAGCAGCACATTTGATGCATGTTTCCCAACACTCACTTGTTTTTGAAAAGTATGTCACCCCATTTGCATGGCATGGCGTGGATAGTAAAGGGTTTTCAATTGTTTTATAGACTGTTGTGAACTGTAGAGAAGTGCACTATGAAATGTGATGCTTGTAAATGATGGGTCAATATGACATGCTCTAAAATATTATTGACTGACGATGCAAAGAAGGTGAGGAATAGAATACATGAGCAACAAATGCTTGACTAGGTTTTGAATATACTAGGTGTATGGAATGAATGCTTGATTTTCATTTGAATTCTGCATTTTTTTATTTTTTTTTTTTAGGTGCGGTTGCACAGAAATGGTAAAGTCAACAAAGGGTAGGGATCCATTCCATAACATTCTGCCCGTTCTCATAGGTGTAGTAATGATTAGTAGGGGAAGAAAAAAGAAATTCAAGTTAGAATCAAAATCAAAAGAGAAAAAAATACATTCCAGTTGAGACGTTTGAGTCCCATTGTACATACAATGTGCAGGTGTATGTGTCCACAGCAAAAAACAGGAGGCATGAATTATCATTAAATTGCAAACTTTTTCTCAATCAACTTTTCGCATCGGGCCAATTTCAGTACGCCTGACCTGTTTACAAGTCTTGCGCATGAATCTATAGAGAAAAAAAAAATAATCATGTTTTATCATTTTTAGATTTGTTCTTTGGAGCATGAAATTCACGCAATGCGGTATAAGATGCTTCCACGATGCAAAATATGCCATGTTTAGAGCGTGTATTTAGTGTCCACTATAGGAGAGAAAAGGACCTCAGCTGGAGTGATGGAAAGCTCGTAGAGATGCGTGTGAATGAGATACGGCGGATTACAAGCCGCTAATGCGGAGAGTCGAATTCAAGGGGCACTCGGCGCAGGATCCGTGGCACCAGCCCTGTGCTCTTTCTGGCATTTTGCATTCTGTTGGGGTGCGAAAGACGGCACCCCTGATGATTAGAGTGGGGGACACTTATTAAGTTAGAATCACAGGAGAATTCCCTTTTCCACTTCATTAGTCACCCAACATCAGCTTCTTCTCTTTTTTTTTTTCACCTTTTTTTTCCCCCATCCTCCCTCCATATCATTTTTTTGTTAAGCCATTGCCATGCATAAAGATTATAATCTCACAGTTGTTTGTTTGAAACAAGGGTAGCAACAGGAGTACATTTTACTCGGAATATGATGTGCATTTTTCTGGCAATGAAATGCATGACGTGTTTAGTGTCCTCACATTTTACCGAATACCCTTTCATAGTATGTGTTGATTGTAGAATCCGACAAGCTTCCCATTGTATCTAAGACCTATGTTCAAATAGGTCAATTCCTAAGTCTATGGACAGTCCTTATTTAACCCGTTGAGGACGGGCTGATTTTGCTACAACACGCATTTCCCATAGACACATGCCCGAGTATACCCGGGACTCGTCCTCTCTACCAATGAGTTAAACCATAATCCACCTGCCAGACACGAGTAATGTTTCATTCAAAACACATTCAAAACACGTAAAACATAGAACTTTCTACCAAGACTGAAATTGAGTACCTGGATACTGGGTGTACAAATGCATGTCAGCTTGTGAGCGTTATGTTTTGCATTTGGTGTATGTGCTCGGCAGAAATGTATTCTTGCAGTCATTGACTACAGAGCATATGACTTGAAATGGCATTGAAATGTGCTTACACCGAGTAGTCTGTGCTGGTATTTGAGATTGTAAACCTGATAACACATCATGTATGAAACACTTTTATTGTTTATATTTCTGACAAACTGATAAAATATATCAATGCTGAGATTATCTTCCAAGTAATGCCTTAGAAACTCTGTGAACGTTTGTTTTGGAACACATTGAAGTGGAAAGATCAGAAGGGAAATGTACCTGAATGCCTTTCAGATGCATCTATTTAGATTTCATTAAGAATAGTGGTAAACAGTAATTTTCAGGCACTATGACTTAATATTCAGTCCTTTCAAGCGCACATCATCCAAGCCTTTTCATTAGTTTAATGGCCTTTTACCTCTCAAAGAGTACACTATGAGAGTGTTTCACAAAGAATCTGAGTGGATCTCAAAGGTTCTTATTGACTTAAAATCATGGTATGTTTTGTATGTCTTCAATGGTGTTCTAACATCCTATTGAAAATGAAAGTTTTGGAGACTTTTTCATCCGTCCATTCATACTAAATTAGATAGTCAAAAAAATAAGAATTTTCTGTAAATTTTGACAACAGTTTAAAGGGGATTCTGTAAGGTTGGTAAAATTGTAGGAAAACCAGTGGCATTCCATGATTCAAAGTCGATCTTAACTTTTAGAATTGACTTAGATTATTTGTGAAACACCCCCTTTGTACCACTCCTTGGAGTGTCAATAATGCCAATTACAAGTGTTCATTCAGGATGTGACTAAAACAAATACTGATAAAAATTACAGGCACCAGCCCTTACTGTGCTTTGCGTATGCTCAGGCTTCTGTTTGCCATGCAGAACACCTCTGCTAGCTTGCTTTCCATAATACCAATCTACGAAGGTTTCCTGAAACTGAATGTCATTCAGCAGAGATTTGTGATACTTCTATAACGTAATCCTATTGTGTCACTATGACCTTCATGTGGCACTGTTGCATTGTTATGCCTCGGCGTTTTGACTAACTTACCCAGGAATTAAGTGTAGGGAGCATCTGTTACTATTTTAAAGGAGGTAGGTAGCTTGGCAAGATGCAGCTACATGTTAGTGAAAGAGCACATACAGGGTCAATTGAGAGAAGATGATGCACAAAAGTGTGTTCATCTTTCAATAGGGATCCATTGCAACTGGAAATGAGGCATTTCCATCACTACATTGACAGCGATGGATCAGCTGTACAAATGTATGTGACAATTAATCTTTGGGTTGTTTAAGTGTTTGCATGAGGTGTCTTTTCTTCTTGTGAAATACCCTTTCCTCTCTGTTGCCCAATGAGAAAAACCAATTTGCCATAAAATGTTTGCACACAATTTAAGTACCTGGGGGCAAAGAGGATGTGGCATACAGATGACCTGGTTTGGACAACAATCGGCCAATCGAAAGCCCTTAATTGTGTCAAGCAATTAGTGTGTGGCTCATGCAGCAAAGTCAATTTCCTGAAAGTGACAATCGATGAAAGGAGCATGTGTTTCCGCCACCATTGTTCCTTGGGAGTTTTTGAGGAAAATTCACGAAGCTCGCATTCTGGTTGTCGGTGGCCATTCTATTAATGAATTTACCATTTTTCTCTGTTCATATGGTGTGTTACATTGAAGCTGATATTATGATCCTGTTCCCATATTAGAAGAATTAATACTCAGCCATACATTTCGTGCTCATGGCTAAATTTCATGAATATCTATTGGTCTGTCAGGTATGGAGGACTTGTAACATTGCCTTTTTAAAGAAGGCAGTACTTCAGCTGTGAAAGACTCAGATGTGATTATCATGAAGGTGGTCTCCACCTCAAGTTGGACGTATTTTTCATGTCCACTTTCTCTCCTTTTGGTTTTGCTTAGTTTTTGTTATTCAGAGCATTTCTTGCAGAAAGGGCAATTTCTGATATCAGAAATGGTAGGTTGAAATGAAATTTGACAGGGGCAACTGATGGAATGCAGGAGGAGGGAAAAATAATGATTAAATTTTTGTCAAGAGACGGAAGTAAAAATGTCAGATTTTATTCACTCGTGCCAAAAGTCAGAGGTAATACTGCCAAATTTTATTCGCTCCCATTAAAAGACAGAACTATTCATGCCAGATTGTGTTCATGCCGGTCAGAAAGGTATCGTAGATGAAGGGATGCCAGATATTTCGCTTCCTTCGAATCGTCAAATGTAGTGATGCCATGTTTCATTCATTCCCGTCAGGAGTCTGAAGCGTGTGATGTCAGATTATATCTACTCCTGTCAAAAGTACATTGGAAGAAGTGGCATGCCAGGTCTTATTCACTCTTCACCAGCTCCCCCCCCCCCCCACATATGCCTTATGAGACTCGTCCAGTCACTTAGCATTCCTCTGACTCACTATTTGTTTTCTTTTTTTTCTCCCTCTCCATCTCCCCTCTCTGCATTCTGCAGGAAATACATCAGCGTGAACGTGATCGATGACGAGGAGTACGAGAAGAACGAGAATTTCTTCATCGAGCTGGGCATCCCCCGGCTTGTTCGGAGAGGTAACGGTACGTGTTCTGGGCCCTGTGTCTTTATTTTCTTACACTCTTCCTCACTCAAACTGTGTGGAGTAATCCATCAGCCAATTGCATAGAACATGATAACTCTTCTTATGTTTGTAAAAACTCAGATCATTGCGCAGTGCTGCAGTCGAGGTGTGTTGATATTTGACAGATGGAATACTTATGAATTTGACAATTTTTAGAGATAAATGGAAGCTGATCATAGTTGTTAGCACCATTCTGCAGTATTTTATAACAAACATTGGCGCATCAAAATTTTATTCCAAATCTACGGTCTATCATCACATTTATTACCTCTTCCTGTGTATAGGACAACACACCTCTTGTGCACCTGCAATATCTTGATTAATCTTGTAAGTCACTAATTTCACCTTCACAACATCAGTTTTAGCCTGCAAGCTAGTGCATCCCTCTTTTGCTTTCCTTTTTTTTTTTTAAATTCTTGTGATATCATAAGGCAAGACTTCCTCAAGACATCATTTATCAATGTGTCCGGTTTCAATGCATCGCCGTTGCTATACAAACAGAAAGCAATCTCATTGCATTGACATGTGCAGCCCCCCATTCTGACTCTTACCAGCCCCGGAGTGGGGGGCTGCGCGCATGATGGTCGTTGTGTTTTCGAGTGTCTGGACGGCTGGGGGGCATATGATCCTGCAGTGAGATTCAGACACAATCGTGGTCGGAATGGAAAAACTGGAATCCAATCGCAGAAGTGGAAATGAGATACTCTTTTACAATGTATTTGCTGAGATGGCAGATCAAGTAGGTAGAGATGTAGAGGAGAACAGTCAAAAAAAAAAAGATGAAAGATCTCATCAAAACTGCTGACTCTGTCAGATGAAGTGCTTATATCCAAAAAAGAAGAAAAAAAGTCTGCCATTAGGAAAAAAAAAAGCCCTTGCTGTAGGGCTGATAACAACATCTTGGGCAGTGCCATCAAGTATACTCTGCAACCCATCTCTTGTCCACTGGTTTTGCAAAAGAGGGGGGCACAAAGTCTTTGCAGGCTGAATAGCATTCTGATGTAAGCTTTTGCCATGTCGTACTCAACTCTCATTCATTTCCCACTCCAGCAGCGAATATTCTCACAATATTCCAGCTTCCCTCCTAACAGCTGTACGACTCATTTAACTTCAAACTTCTGCATCCCTGGTCTCGGGGAGATGTATATATGCAGACTCTGTTAACAAACATTTCCATTGCTTTGAGTCACAAGTTTTGTACCTGCATCTGTATTCGCTGTGTATATTCGCTGTCTCTAACTTCACATGGAATCAGACCAGCATAGGTTTTCGCCTGCTAACCCAAGCCATTGATGGTGCAAAAAAAAAAAAAAAAAAAAAAAAAAAATGCACACAGACCATGGAATACATTCACAGCTTGTTTTGGTCATTATGATGAGTTAAGGCCATGATTAGATCAGAAGTAATTTTCTGCAGCATCTCAGTACCTAGTAATCTGCTTTGTTGTCATGGCGATATGATTGTTGTATCAAGCAAGAAACAGGTGCACATCCTGCAAAACAGGTGAAGAACATATTTTGGCTCTTATGCAATCAAAAGTAGCGCGTAAATTCCTTTCACAGGCACAGGTGATACCTGCTTACATACTTTCACCACCCCTAACCCCTCCTCCTCAAGAAAAAAAGAGAAAAAAAAAGAAGAAATGCAATTTGAAAAAATTAAAATGTAAGAGGAAAAAAAAAGTGATACTGTTATACTGACTCATTGCCACTTAATAGGCAAATAAAGAGACTGGTTAAAAAGAATGAAATAACTTTGCTCATCCATTTTCAAAGACTCAGAAAAGAGTATAGTGACAGTGTTGCATAATAGTATCTTGATCGCTGGTCTTCTGTCCATTAACAGAAATAATAATGTAATTTACAGTGTATGTATTCTATGGATGGTTCTTTGTATTCCCTTGTCTGTGCTTACCAAAAGTAATGCATGATGCTTGCAGATAGCTGTATCTGTTACAGACTATAGTCATTTTCTGAGACGAGTGAAATTATTCTCTTGCCTATATAAGTGGATGGATAAAATTGGACAGTAATTCATTAAAGAGGGACTGTGTTTATGCCTGAAAGTATACAATTTAGATTTTAATGGACAACAATTGATTGTGCACTGTTTAATACAATTGAAAATGATCAGCTGTTAAAATTTAAACTCTTTGTAAATGAAATTATGAAAGATTCATTCAGCCAGATTTAAGATAAGTTGACAGATTGGTTTCTGTTTTTTCTTAAAATGTTACTAGTAATAGTAAAAAAAAAAATGAAGATATCTTTAGTCCAATTCTATGTGCTGGAGCTAACAAATGAAATGACACTTTTGTCATGAACCAATTTTTCATGGCAGCATACTCTGATATATCAACATTAAGTCTTCCCTCATGAATTCACTCTGCAATAGCATTTGGTTTTGGGGCATTAGCCACTATCTTTTCCGCACTGCATCATTTCACAGAGAATGTCCCCTCATTACAGTAAAAAAAAAGAAAGAAAGAAATATCCAGTCCTGTCAGTTTTTCTTATTGCAGAAAGTAACTCTCAAAGAGATATTTGGTGCAACTGCTTGACAAATTGCCCTTCATGGAAGTAAATAAGCACTGATTATGCAGTGTTCTAGATTATAGCAGCCAAAAAAAAAAATAATGGGCATACATGTAGAGGTATTTGCTGTTGAGAGGTTGTATGTGGAGCATTTACACAGAGTATAAAGAAAAACCATAATGTACCAGCTCTGGCCTTGTGTGATGGCAGCTGAATAATAGTATCATTGTTGATGTAGCATTGGTGAAATCTTTGCTAAGTTACCATCTATCAAAGATGTGTAACAGTCTTGCCAATCAGTATGAATGGGAAGTATGGACCTACTGCTTGGAAAATTGAAGAAAAAGAAAATCATCAAGGCAAGGGGCTAATAAATATGTATGCAGATGAAATCATTGGGTCTTACAAAGAATCTTATAACACCATGTGGTTATATCCCTCTACTTCATACATTCCCCTGACCCATTTCTGCCACAAACCAGAGATTTCTCTCCCAAAGTACACAAGTACTGAGGGAGAAACAGAAGTTGACTGTCTGTGGCTGCCTGGAAACTTTCCCAGCATCCTGTATAACCTACCGAACTCATTACCAAACATATTATGTAACAATGACATGCATATTATCATACCCACCCTTTTGCCTGACAGGCAGCAATGACATATATATTTAGAACTGCATATCTGTTGCCATGAGAAGTGTTAATACTCCATTTTGCATCACCAAGCTGCGATTCCATGGAATCTCCATCTCCAATTTCTAACAATTTCTGTGTTTAATCTCTACTCCATTTTCAGTATAACCTCAAGCTGCATCTGTCTTCTTCATTTTCTCTGCATATGTCTGCCTGCCTGCCAGTGGCAGCGCCCATCTTTGGCAATCTGACAACATGTTGTACTGTTGTGTGAAAAACATTGTCTCTGGGGCCCAGATGTGAGTTGTTGTTGTTGTTTTTTTCTCTCTTGAAGTTGCTGTTCTCGCTGTCTTCACTCATCTCATGGTCATAATAATCCAAACGCCTGCAACACGGCCACCTTCTCGCAGGTTTGTGCCATCTATTGAAGCCCGCTACCACAAGTTAACATTACTTCCTTCTCTCTCACACACACACATACTATCTCTACTGTCCCATGACACCGGGGGCAAGCACGAACATTTTCCATTTGCCACATCTGTTGTCGCTAACCTCCTTGTCTTATCTTACATGTGAGTAGGCTGACCTCTGATGCTAATCTCGGTAGAATGATGCATACAATGTTTTCGTTTCAGAAAGTTACAATATTGCAATAATGATTTGTTGGAGAATATGCTTTGTGGAAAGTACATCCTAAACAATACATTCTTATTATGCCACTATTATTTCTTGACAGAGCTCATGTGTGTATAAATATGTGCATATTTCATATGTTTACTTAATACTTGATATGTTTATTTATGTACAGGTATTATACGTATAATTCAATTTAAGTGCCACTCCTATTTCACGTGATTTTAGTCTCAATTGTCATTTAGTATACTTTGCCATTTATATACTTACTGAAAATTCCCAAGCACAAAACCGTATTTTAAGTAGATTGTTCATAAATGTGTTGCTTGAAGATTTCAAGTTTATGCCAAATGTTTTTGTCATGTCGATGTTGGAAGAAGTATTGCTGGTAAACTAAAGTGCAGGGTGCAGCCTCAGACAAGAATGACAGAGAATGTGACCAGGGGGATTAAACTATTAGTTGGGGCTAAAGATAGAGGGAGGCGATACCACATATCATGTGACTTGTTTGCGACTGCTCTGCGATGTCAGTGTATTTTGTAACTTGCGTGTTTGTCACGAGCACACCTGAGTTAACATTCTAATCAATGATGGTTACCTGGTTTGTGATTACCGGGTAGTCAAACAGAAATCCCCGCCACGGAGCTCGGCGGAATGTGAGAGATATGGCAATGTTTCGGGGGGGAGCACCCCTCACACCGTTCCGACCGCCGTGGAGTTTTCATCGCGACCCATTGAGCGTGAAATTAATCTCCTTTTCAGGTGGTCTCACCTGTGCGATGATATCGCCGTGCTCATGCCCTGATGTGAAAGTGAAACCCCCTGCTCGCCTTTTTTTTAATTCTCAAATCTGTCAGGAGTCGGTATGGTCCCGGCACAATCGGGATGGGAATGGGGAAAAGGGGATAGTCAGCCGAGGTGTTAACTGGGTTCTCTGTCTTCAACCCCCGCCTTGTGCAGTAAGTGCGTCTATCACTACATGTTTGCTCCGGGAAGTTAAATGCGTCATGAATCATAATCAATCATGGCGCGGAACATGGCCCAACCCCTCACGACGACGCCGTAGACTGTGTCTTCAAGGAGATTAGCGCTGTTTGCTTTATCGTTGGGAGGGATGGGGCGCGCAGCAGCCGGGGCATGCAGCTAGCTCTGAAATTAATGCGGCGAGGGGAAAAAATGCTTCGGTTCAGCTGTTTCAAGCACACTTGTATAGTGTTACTGCATCTGTTTGCATTGCTTTCGTGGCTGCCCTTCTTAGGTTTTGATACCTTAGCAGTGATGCATGCAGGCCCTTTTTTTTTTTATACGTGGTATTGACCATAACAGTGTAATCCCAATAGCTTGCATACTTGCAAGAGTTTGTCGTTGCAGGAATGCAGATTTTATTAAGCCCCTCGCTCATATGTTAGTCTTGATATCATAAGACGGAGCCCCTCATTTGCAAGCTACTCATGTGTGGAAAGGTGCAGAGATTTGCAATGACTGAAGGATCCTACACTTTTGTTAAATTGTTTTGAAAAACCAAAGCCATTGCCATACAAATGAGACATGATATTTTGTGTGGTAAAGAGATGCCATTTTTGTGTATGGAAGACTGAAATGAACATCTGAGGAATGCTTTCCAACTTCCTGCCCCCCCCCCCCACCCCACACACAAACACAGATCCAAGGTATGTTTCAATGTAAAGTGTGTCATTTAAACTCCAAATGGCTTCTTCAGACTAATGTCGCTGGGTGAATGCAGTGGCTTCCCGGAGAGAAATGTTACCTCTTGCAAGAGAAGTATATTGTATGTCATGTACTTTGTATTATGCAAGCACATTTTGCAACGCTTCTGCGAGTGGTGTAACGGGGGATTCAGAACTGCACTAAAAGAGAGGAAAAGGATCATCTTTTTGTGAGATGAGCAAAGTCAGCAATTTCCCACCGTGCAGATAAAACATACTGTATGAATGTTGTACAAGAGACTAGTTTTTAAGCATTGTTAAATAAGCGAATATCAATCAACTTGCAAATTTCGTGGTACTATTGCAAGGCTTCTATGGGCAGAGATACAGCACGGAATCTAGTGCAGATGTTTTCATACTGTCATTTCTTAAATTTTTTGTGGCGGCTGTCATCTTCAGGAGGAAACCTGCCCATAAATTCTTTTTAATGAACATATTTTTCGTGGGAATCTTACACAAATTTTGTGCTGGCAAGACTGACTTATGTTTGTTATGCGCTGCAATCGCTGTCAGAAGAAAAAAAGAACACAGTGCTAGAAGATAGAGAAAAACAAATCCATATTTCATGTTTCTTTGGTTTTCTTCCAAATGTTAACACAAAGTGCTATACTGCTTGAAAATATTTGATATTTACACCTTGAATTCAGTGAAGCTGGGAAAGCCTCACAGACATTGCTTGAAGGAGAAACATCAAGGTCAGGAAAAGATAATCATGTTCAGCACAGCCATGGAGTTTGATTGGGTTGTTGTTTTTTTTTTTCTTTTGGATTACTTAAACTGCATGGGTCTTGCCACTGAAATTGGAGGTTGTTGACAGTGAATGCCATAGTTTGCAGAATCACAGTTCGATCATCATGTTCAATCATCTGCAGATTGTCTTAGTTCACTACTCGGCACAAAGAGTGGATGTTTCTTATGTTTGATAGATTGCTATATTCTCATCTTCCCCCTACCCCCCTACCCCCAACAAAGATAACAGATTTCAACTTAATTGTGAATTTGTGGCATTAATGAGCCTTTTCATTATTCTTGCATCCTCTTGTGTATTCCCTGTGGTAAATGGTCATTGCCTCCTGTGAAGCTGCACTATAAAATAATTGGAAACTAAAAACAATGATGAAAAAATCCTATCCAATGAGAATCATTCAGATGCTTTAAAAATGGGGGGGGGGGGGGGACATACAGACAAGTCTTTAAACGAGAAGAAAAGTTGTTTTCTTCAATTATGAACATGACATTTTGGCTGGAAAAGCTATTTGCTCATCAGATTGCCATTTGCTTATGAAATGACCCGCTCAGTAATTTGCCAGATTGCATCTCGTTTTGGAAATCAATTGTAATTTCATTGCAGCGTCGATATTGCAGTTGTTTTGGGGTCTGGAACTACAGAAACTTGACACTTCAACTCACAGGTGATTGCCCCAGAGTCTCATTAGTAATAATGACATTCAGAAGATCTCTCACTTTGCAGAAGGTATATTCAGTAGGGCTGGATGTGGGGGGGGGGGGGGGGGATTGAGGAGGAAGAGGGAGCCTTTTTAATCTGCAACCTGCAATTTTACTGATTATAGTATTTCAAATAAAAAGAAATTCAAATTGTCAGCATTCAAGCAATAGACCTTGTTTACTCTCTGGCATTACATGCCCATTTGCTCTTTGGTGCCAAAGGATGTTGGGGGGGGGGGGGGTGTATAGAAGAGGATGATGACATGGATAACAGACTGGCTAATGTTTTGAAAGTCCATTACTGGTAATTTGAAACAATATGCTCTTCAGCTTGCATTCAGTGTGTGTAGTTGGAACATTTACATTGTACATGTAATTAAAATGTTTATCAGTTTTATTCCTATGACTGTCATCGCAAGTGATATGGACTTCTGTTAACTGAGGTGATACATTTATGTAATGCTATTCCTTGCTGTTGTCTGTATAGTGCATATTTGGTACTGTTTATGGCATATATTTAGCAAGTCTAATTTTACAGAAATCAGGACTTCCTGACAATTTTGCAAGTGGTTAAATTTGTTATTGTGGAGTACGAAAATGAACAAAGAAATGTGCACATTGCATTCATGTCAAAATAAGAATTAATTTGGCATGCTTTAATTGGTGGAGATGAGAATTTGGCTTTTAACTTTATGCGAGATACCAAGAAACCACTTATGAAATAGTACAGACCATACCATTCTAAGAGGAATTCAAAGTTTATTTGCTGAAAATCGGTTTTGAAATGGCTGAAACATCCAAAAACAAAGCGATAGTAATAAAAGGTGGGTCCCACCTTTTATTAGGATCGCTCTGTTCTGGATATCTCAGCCATTTCAAAGCCAATTTTCATCAAATAAATGGTGAATTCCTCTTGGAATTACATGTTCTTTCATATTTCATGAAAGGTTTCTTATTATCTCACACACATGAAAAAAAATATTAGAAACCCGAAGGTAGGTCTCAACCGAAACTATACTATCCCTCTAAAATTTGCGAATAGCACCTGACTCGCAGAATATGTAAAAATAGAAAAATAAAACTCACAAAATATATGGCCTATACATTATCCTGGGGTACCAAACAAAAGTTCACTATTTTGATGAATTATCTTTTTTTTAAATTCATTTTTTAAGTGCTGTATCCTGGTTTACAAAACAGCTATCATCATTAGATGTGAACATGTTACCAAGCAACATTAAGGAATGAGCTTGTCACCATCACAACAGCCTACATGGAATTGATGGAACAGAGAATGCATGGTTGACGATATTGACAATGATACAATAATGATGAATAATGATCATAATGATTGTGATGATAATGCTGATAAAGATAATGATTGCATGAATTACAAATGCATTGCAATTGTTTGTATGTACAGTTCAGTTTAATTTAGAGCTAGTGCTAGCCTGGAAATCTTGCAAAAATAACTGCCGTGGAAATTTGAATCATATCACCATTTTATAAAACAAATAATGAACATTGCTTCGTCTAATGTGAATAAACTTATTCACCATCAGTTTTGAACATTACAATACACACTCACTTTTGCCCCATGTGTTTTCACCTAATTCCATAGTTATTATTGGGTGTATAATTCTTACCAACTCCCTGTGCATTGTGTATTAGTATTTATATAGTATTATCATGTTGATTCTCTGATGCTAATGCATCAAACTGTTTATCAGGTTTCATAATTGGCAGTGCAGATGCCTTAGTTTTCAGAAAAAAAAATCTGATCATAGGTTAATGTTAACTTTTAATCTTTATTTCTTTTTCTGTGTCATGAATTTGGATATGACACAATTTGTAGAATTTGAAACCTTGATAGAGAATTTAGCAATTCACTTTAAATAAATAGATATGGTCTAATTATCACAAGGATGAGGATGTTAATTCATATGTACAATTTTGGCAGTGAGACATAATGGTAATTGTAGTTATGAATCAGTGAATAATATGATCATTAATTTATCACTCTCTCCCATTGAAAACCATGTTCAAATTTTATGTGTCAAGCGCTAAATGCCCACCCAGCAAGCTGAAGCTGCTTTTAATCTGGCAAACACCAGATCCTGACGATTTATGTGTTCTAGCCAATTGTGGTTGGAGGACAGGCGTGGGCTGGGAGTGGAATTAAGCTGTGGGAGTGGATTCAGGGGGGGGGGGGGAATAAGGTTATGTAGAGTTGGGGCAGGCATGAACATTAGAGCTGTGTTTTTGCTGGTATATGATTTGTTGGCAGAGGTATATTTGATTTTCTTGTGAGTGGGCAACACCCCGTAATGTGTACTGACAGTCAGATATCTGTCAACATTATGAACTGACTCGGTCGTATCTGGTGGCGCAGTCATGGCTCATTTTCATGTGTACAGGTGGAGTAGTACCTTCAATGAATTGATGCTTTGCCGTTTTCTCTACTTCTGTTGTGAGAATGTTCTTGCAGACAGTTTCATTGTGATCATTGTTACTTTTGTTACAAATAAAGAAATATTGAGAAAAATAATAGTAGGCATATACACACATGCAGAAACCAATCATCAAAATGTTTGTTGTTTCTGATGGTGACTTTTTATGAAGTGAAATGTGAACTTTGCGTTCTAATATCCTTGTAGTGTGACATCAGTGATCATAGGCATATAAATTAAGAAAATATTTAAAAATGAGTGAGATTTGCTAAAATGGCTTCTCAAACTTTAGGAGAAAAGAGGCTGCCTCAGTATACTATATTTTTCAATGCATGTGCATCCAAAATGGTGTATAGCCATCTCAAGGCTGAAAAACAAAGTATGGGCTTCGTTGTGACCTTGTGTTCTTGTAGTGCATGACGGAAGCTGCCATATCATAAAAAGCGTTGCTACGCGAGATTAAAAATAGATGCGCTCCACCAACATGATTGCCATGCGGTCGTCGTTGGTTGGGCCTGTCACGCTCACCTTGTGTCCGTCGGGAGAAGGCCATTACCGGTATTGACTGGGCGTAGGAGTGCTGGGCGATTCATGGTTTCATTAACGGGATGATCAATTAATGTGACCATAAAGCACATGCAACTACCACTGCTGATATGTGATAACATCTTAAAAGGAGAGCAAAACCCAAAGAAAAATGTGGATTGAGGGAATACAGCAATATTAGTGGAACATATCAACTGAGTTTTAAGGAAAATAAGTCGGTCCGTTGGAAAGATGTGAATTTCTGAAGTTTCAGTGCACAGCTATATGGCTGGATGAGAAGGATACAAGATTTTGTGATGTCATGCATGGATGATATAAGGGAAATATAAAGAAAATTTAACATATTTTCACTTTTCTTGCACATTGAAATGGAACTTGGTACCATTTTTAGAAAGCAGGGCGAATTATATTACCGTAAACATCTCTTAGCAAAGTCAATCTTTGTAGATAAACACATTTTCAGGGAGATAATTTCCCAGCCAGTGACTTAATGTAGATGCATTTATTACTGGTTGGACTATACTTATGATTTCTTACATTTGTCGTAATCATTTCTTCTTTTTTTAAGTGAGAACTGTGTACAGAACTGTTTTTGTACTTAAATGATTTATGTTTGACGTGAGTGTTTATAGCGTGATTTCTATGAAACATGGTCCATCATAGCAGTAGAGATTAATGTTTTCTATTCAACCATGAATCCCTGTTAAATTAATGAAGTAGATTATGCCAACAGAGCAACCTTTTAAATCCAAGATAAGTTTATCTATCATAAGGCAGATAATATGATTTGGACTCCCCCCCCCCCCAAAAAAAAAAAAAGCAAGTGAATGAAATGAAAAGACTTGATAGTGGGTTTTACTCTGGTCCATGCAAAATAAATAATTGCTATCTTGGTCTGATGTGAAACTATTAGGTTTATGTAAATGCAGCACCACTTTTGAATAAGACTACATATAGGCAAATGGTAGGTGTTCAATGTCTTTTATGTTATTACTCTGTTTGCATTCCAATTATGCTGGGGGGGGGGGGGGGGCTGTGTCGAGGAATGCTAGCATGCTATATACATACATGTACAATGTACTTCCGAATTGCAGTGGTACATAAACTGTGGTTGGATGTACGCAGTGATTATAACTTACAAATTAGTGGTGGAATTCACTATGAATTATAAACCATAATTCCATTTTTTACCTCTGTCTTGGAAGGAAAAGTTGGCACTGCGAATCTGATAGGGATCGAATGCCTGTACTTTTCCTTAAATCTCTGTGTTTGTCTTAAAGTATACATCAACTACCCAGTGCCAAGCTAATTGGACACGATTTCAGGAATGATGCTCATAAATGTCACATACTATAGAGCATATTGCCAAACAGTGGCCCGGGAACCTGTGATAACCAGAGCGAAAATGAGCAGACCTGTGATTGGTTCTATTTTTGGCTCACGCACATAAGCTATAGTGCAGCTTGTACAATGTGAGAGACGCAAACATATGTCCAGTTTTTGTCGCATTCACGGAGCACCGTCGTGGAGGGCCTCGTTTTCCACCCTCCCGTGCCGTAATAACTGCAGGATCAGCTGCAGTCTAATGAAATCCAGTGATCGCAGATTTGCAAGCAGGAGCCCCGCAATTACACAGCACCAAAACCATTTCGTAAACCGCGTCGCAGCAATTGATTCTGCTTCCGCGCATTCCCGGAAAAGGCGTAGGTAGAGTGGCAATGCAAATTTGAAGTCATCGCCGAGACAATTAGATACGGAGACGCGAGTTGGCGTGTGACTCTAGGGGTGTGTGCGCCATCAGGGGCCCCTTGGGTCCCAAGTTTGAGATGTACAATTTTGTGGATTAGATTTGGGATTGCCATGCAATCCCAAATACACAGTGAGATGTTGAAGGGAGGATCAGGATAGTTTTAAAGAGAGGAGGGGGGGGGGGGAAGGAGAAAGGGAAGAAACCATACATAATGAGAGGAAGGCAAAAGGAAGAGTCAAGCCTCCATGTTGATCTGAGTATAGCATTCAAATGGCAGTAAACCAATGTGAAATGGAGGAGTGATATTGCTTCTTTGGCACCATTCATGTCAGCATTGAGTGATTTTTCTCTGCCTTCATCAGTTATCAGGAATGGGTGAGAGAGATGTTTTGTGACAAGGGACTCCTTTTTTCTCTTCCCTTCTTAGATGATGGACCCCTCTCTCTTCATTTTATGTCATACAATATGTCAACTAAAAAAAAGATGATGTTGAGATATTCTGATCCTAATCCACCATACATAACAGAATAATTCTTAACGTATTTGTGGCATGAAAAAGGCAAAGAATGGCTGAATCTCTTTGGCTATAGGTCATGCCAATCAGCATGTCAACCCTCAGCTTTTAAAGGGACGGTACAGTATTGGTTGAAGTGATGATTCAGCTTGTAACGTTTTGCGAGATATTTAGAAACCATTCTGTGAAATGTTAAAGAGCATACAATTCATTTGATGAAAATCCATTTTGAAATGACTGAGACATCTAAAAACAAGGTTAAAAAAAAGAGATCCTGATAAAAGTCAGGGCCTGTCAATTTTATTAGGATCATTATTTTGGATATCTCAGCCATTTCAAGGCCACTTTTCATCAAATAAACTTTGAATCCTTCAAATTACATGCTCCTTCATATTTCATAAGAGGTTTCTCATTATCTCTCACACACGCACACTCACACACACACACACACACAAAAAAAAAAAATATTGTGAACCTGAATCCTCACCTCACCTAGTACTGTACCATCCCTTTAATCCTTTGTATGCTTGTGGGTGCCAATTGGCACAGAAGACCCTACAGGGTTGTACTCACTATCCAAAGTTCCTGGCACAGAAAGTGTTGAATAAAAAGTACTCTACTGCTTAAGAAGCATGAAATTAATTCTGTGCTGACTTGTAGTCTTTAAAATGGCCATATTTGGACCCAGTTTTGTGCTGTTACATTTAGCAGCCAAATAGACTCTTTGACTTTGCTGTTGCCATCAGTTCTATAAAAGTGAACATTTTTATGAGAGTAATTTTTTTTTTTGCTCTGTAGAGTAAGATAAATTCCGCGCCTTTTAATTCAGTAGAATCAAGACATTACATACAATGTAGTGGCAAACATAACAAGCAAAAAAAAAAAAGATTGCATGCTTTTGATTTAGCACTAATATCTGGTTACGTGAAATGCACGAAAATCTCTGCTTTTATAGTAGTGTGGTTGTATGCAATGCCATCGGCAATATGAAGTGCTGTTCTTGAGAGTGTTAATTAATCTGCACTGGTTTTCAGATAGTCAGTCTGATGCGGAAAAATATTTTGGGCTACAAATTTCATGTTCCACTTGCAATATGGCATACCATACTGTGTGACGTTGTGTTCAGGTAAGATCTGCGTAATAAGTAATGGGGGCTTGCCTGTAGATTCAGCAGTAGAATCCATTCTCAAGACAGCTTCTGCCAGCAGGACTAGCGCACACTGAGAATAACCTGCCATGGACCTCATTGTATGACGCAATTACCAAATATGTTTACCTTCCATTGGAATACTCCATAACCTCATCTCAGTACGAGAAATACCGTTTGGGTATGGCAGCGCAAACAATGGGCCGTGCATACAAATGTCCCCAGCAGGTACTCCCTCGCATGATTAAACAAACTGGACACGGACTCTTCTGTGTGTGCCATTTTGAAGGACTCCCCCTATTGCCTCCGCTCACCGCACCCGGTATCACCAATCAGTGTCAAATTAGCATTGATCGGTGGAGGGGAAGAGCCAGCCGATGGGAGTTGTGCATCCCCATTGACAGATGGGAGGGCTTGCTCATCGCCCGTTGGGACAGGACTACGCAAGGGGTCAGAGAACGGTTAAGAACGCATCTTAATCTCGACCCCAGATATATTCTCCCTCGTCCCATGAACCCTTCAGTAACAAGAAATTTAAATAGAGAAAATTCATCAATATAATGACTAATTATTCTGACAGGGCTTATGATTATATTGTAATTATTGTAAATGGTGTCAGATTTTTTTTTTTCATTTTAACAAAGTTTTGAATTTCATCTATTGTAGTGCACATTGCAATTTAATTGCCACATATTTCCTGCAAATTTGGGCTTTGATGTTTTACTTACAAAGAAGGCATGTGTGGCACTCTGTAATGTATGTATATAATCTGCAAATGATTTGTAGGATGGATAATGATACTCTAACACTGTATTGAAGCATCAAATTTATTAGTTTGTGATCAGCCTTGTAAAAGCCAAAGGCCAGAGTATCATGCTTCATAATCAAGTTCATTTTGTTTTGGTTGTTAATTAGTGAAATGTTCGCAGTAGAAGTCTCAGTGGTACCAATAGACATCTCAGTGTCACCAATATTAGTCCCGATGGTACCAGTAGACATCTCAGTGGCACCACTAGTAGTCTTAGTGGTTCAAGTAGTCGTATCAGTGGCACCAGTAGTAGTCTCAGTAGTACCAGTAAGAGAGTCTGTGGCAATTGAAAGTACCATCCAGTCCTACTGCTTTGTACTCTGAATTTGTGCATATAAATATACTGCTTCAGGCTTTTGATGATCTGATCTGATCTAATCTGCTTCATATTCTTGACTTGTTTTGCTAAATTTTGTATGATCAACTGGAAAATGTCATGGTCAGGCATATATCTAAATGACATCATTTGGAGAATGGGTTGAGCTTTCTACGGATTTGCAAGCTCAGGGATGTCTGCTTACGTGAAACTCAGTTTGTGGGTATGTGTGAATCTTTCTGCTCCTGCCTTCGACAGTCTCCCACAATATTTGAAATCAATGCTGACGCTGGTACATGACCAAGGTGGCATCGAATTGATCGACTTCATATCTTTGCACTGCGGAATGTATTTCTGCAACCCAAAGTGCCAGTATTTTGGGGCTTCGATGCGTCTCAAAAGGCTAATGGAGGTTACTGCTCATGGGACCATACATGAGATGAGACTATGGTTTCAGGACCTTCCTCTATGTTTGCACAGTCAATAGAACGTAATCAGGACGGCCATTGTTTGTGCGGCAGTAGGAACTTCCGGAAACTTGGATTGGAGCGTTGGTGTGGAATTCTCTGCTACGGCAATAATGCACATTATGAAGCAGCAAACCCCTGCAGTGGTGAATCACATATTCTGAAAAGAAAGTGCTAAGTGCAAAGCGCATACATATGGGTTGTTTGTATTCCAAGGTGTGAATTCGTTTGACATACATGGCGTAGTGTTGAAATTACGCACATTAGGGAGAGTTATTAGAAAGTAATTATCGATATGAAGTGACTCTATGACATTATGGTACTGAATATTAAAGGTGGTGTGGATTTTGAATTACAATACTTTTATTGCCCCAAATTAATGGAAGACTTGTGATCATTTACTAATGCCTGGTTGTACAATGTGCATTGTCCTTTGCGTGATTTCATTTGTGATTTGTGCCAAATTCACATACAAGTACAAGAATGGTGCTGATTCTTTGTGACCGTACTTGTTTGGAGAGTCACATAACACAAAAATTAGCAGCAGTTCTATCTGGAAAGCAAAAAACAAATTAATTGGCAAAACGGCGAATAATTTGGATGCCAGAATCAGTCACATGCATACAATCCACCAAGATCACTAGGTGTTGACTGGTGACTGTCTGCAGATTTTTAAAGGAAATTTATGCACTCATGGCACAGTGCTGTGTGATAGTTAAGTGCATAGCTCTCATTAGGGAGTAAATAAACATTAATGTGGTGTGTGAAGGGAGGAGGACCCATTTACTCGCCAGATTTCACCAAAGTAGTGTAAATTTATTCCGAGGATTCTGCAAATTTCTTCTGTATGTACATGACATGTCATGCCAACAGACATCATGTGGTGAATGCTTGCTGACACCCATCTGTAAAATGTATGTACCCATTTTCGTATTAGCTTGAACAGTCCGTGGACTAAATCCAAACCACACATTTGACTCAAACTACCTTTGTGAATAATTTGGGCCCATGTGTACAAACTCAAAACAAGTGCCAGCACAGCATAGAGTTACCCCAGTAGTCTTGGGAAGGTTTTGCGTGTTTATACTCCAAATATATCATGGTTCTTTTGTTCAGGACTCTCTATTTTGCATTCAAATCCATGTACATCCCAGCGGGCATGGAGGAAGACAATATTAGAGTTGAGCTCTGTCCAGTCAAAGCTATTGCATCTTATGTTCGATCATTACTGTTCATACTCATTGGTCTCAGGCTTGTTTATTTGATGCTCTCAATTGGACAATCTTTGGGGAAATAAGTGCAACCAAATTGAAAGGACGGAGTTGTTTGTCTCATTTTTCTACTTGCAAATTCTGAATTTTGCCATTCTCATCTACATTGAGCTTGCCTGTTTCATTGTGCCTAATTATTGAAAGCAAAAGTGAGGAATATTGTCAAGAGAGTTATGGTAAAGATTTACTATCATATTACACGTGATTGGCTATTGTATCTACGTGCCTGAATCTGAATCTAAGCACATCAGTTTAAATCTATTTGTGAGTGAGTGTGTGTGATTTATTCAGTTCTATTAGCTGCACCACCATCTCGCTACCCTGATGGAAACAGATGCTGACATCAAAGCTGAGATACTCTGGAAAGCTTGCTTGTGGTTGAAGAAGGAAAACATTTTATCTGGACTATTTTGAACTTGATTTTAAGACCCAGTAGTGTGGGGATACTATGGAGTCGGAAGGCTGGCCCAACTTGAATATATTCGAGAATCCTCGTAATGAATTGTGTGCAGCTTTATTGTTGATCTCTGTGTAATTACACACCCAGCGGAAGAATTTTGACTTGAGTGGACTGTTACCGATAGGCATTCCCTTCGATGAACATGTTCACTGACTGATGCTATTAGTGTTTTTTTAATGTACCCTCAGTTGGCAGCAAATGAATTGGGCCAATCTTGAACCCCCCACACTACTGAGTATTTAATCACTATAAAGTACATTATCTCCGGCATATTTGACTTTATCTAGACTCCATGGCAGAGCCAATTTCCAGATGCCTTACTTTTTCTGTCATATTTTTTTTTTTTTTTGGGGGGGGGGGGGGAGGAAGCAATAAAAGTGAGACAAGTCATATACATCATTGGAGAGATTTGAGTCATGTAAATTTTACTAACATCAAAATCAGAATGTTGATGATAACCAACCTGCTTGGCTTTTGCGTTGATTGCTAACAACACAGATTAGATTTGTTGAGAGATTTAAAACTCTTCAGTGGGGATGTCTGCAGTAGATGTAAACATTGTGAGTTCCTGTACCTCTAGAGAGATGGTACAGCTCTGAGTTGGATGGCTTATGATGGTAGGCTTTGTGTACGCCGTGGAGCTTTCTGTTAAAAATAGCACACAGTCATATATAGATGTGTCTGACTCTGCAGTGATGTGGATAGCGTTGATGCAGCTGTCATGAATAGAAACATCCATGCCCCTCTGTTTGATACCTAAACACCTGACAATTTCTCATCAATTAGTGTATCGGCAGAAAAAAAAAAGATAGCTAGAAATGTCACCGAGGGAAGTGGTATGTGTCTGCTGCATCGCGTCATTCCTGAAGTAGGTCTACAGTACATCTCGACAATGTGAGATGACTGTTTCATATGATTAGCCAAAAAAAACAAACAAAAAGCAACGAACAAACAAACCCTGAAATGATATGTTTGAAAGTTTTAAAGCACAACCCCAATGTGTGTTAAGTGTTTTTTTTTAAGCCTTTTGCTCTTGCAGGAGCACAGTCTATACATGGGACCTGACCCTTTTGAAAGTTGCATCCGACCCTCCACTTCCCCACAGACAGCCGAAAGCTCCTCTCAAGCGGCGGGCAGTAAATCACTACTCGCATGGAGGTAATCATGCCATTGTTTGCGTCCCGTCGGAGGACCAGAAATACGCATCAACCTCAGATGCACGCCGGCGTCCATCAGCAGAGTGGACCCCAGTGGGCATTCAATCACCCAAATCCCACGGCCCTCCCTCCGCAGCTTCGTTTAGCGCTTAAGCGAGCGTGCTCTCTCTCTCCCTCCTCTGCTTGTATCGTTGTACTTCTCATGGTCATAAGAGGTATCCGGCTCACAAAAACACAATAGCAGACTGAGACGGCGAGGATGATAAATGTATAACATATAATCGGTTCTTCAAGTCCATTTTAGATTGGAAATCTGGTGTGTACCATGCAGGCACGTTTAGTTTTCATCTAAAGTTTTGGATCAGTTTTCTCTAAATATTTCTCAGTATTTTTTGATAATAATGTGATTTTAAAGTAGTGACATTGAATTTGCTTTCCATGAAGTAGACTTGCTATGAGAATCAATGCTAAACTGCATTAATGTAAAACCGGATTTCATTTCACAGGCTATCAAAGAGTATTGTACCAGTTATAGATAGGGCCACATATTGCAAATTATTTATTCCATGAACTCAGGACCATGGACCATGGACCATGGACCATGGCACCATATTTGTTGTAATTAGTCTCGGTCACCTACAGGGACCTTGTGAGTTATTCCTATAAATAGACATGGACTGGGGGCTGCTCCTTTGAATAGTATTCCTCGCCCATGATTTCAGGAGCATATTGATGGCTATAAAAAAAAAAGGGACAAAAATGTTGATTAGCATTGTGGTATAGGGATTCTGTCTGTGATTTGTGATTCGCTTGCTGAGTAGCAGCACTGACATCAAATTGATTGATCAGAATGACAAAGCGGGCCATGGACGACTGTACGGCATTTCCGTTATCAATTTGGACTCTGGGATGCTTTCAGCCTGTGCCCTTCCCCCCCCCCCCCACCACCATATTGTATTTTTATATCATGTCCCTACTGCAACATTTCCTGTGAGTGTGACCGCATTAACAGCTCTAGGATACAATTTATCAGAGGCATCTTACGGAAGTCAAGTCTCAGTCTGCAGCTGACATGTAATACATTGTGACGTCAATGGAAAGCAAATCATATTTCCATTAATAGCTTTATGACTTTTTATTTCAAATCTGTTTTTGGTTCCAGGAAGAAAGATGTCAAAGTGTCTTGCATACTGTAGCAAACCTGAAATCTGAATGGAAATTCCACAAGAAAATGTTTCCCTTTGTCACAAGCAACAAAAAAAAAAAAAAAAGAAACACAAAAGAAAATGAAAAACAAAACTAGCGAGTAAATGTCAAATTTGATGAATGAAGCATATGTTTTTTCTCGGTGTGAAAGAAAAAATGTTAAACATGGATTTCTGCAACAATAGGCAACCAGCTCTTGATAATACAAATGACACACTGTAAATGTGAGTAGTTTGTTTAATTTTTCATGCTGCACTAAAATCTATGTAGAAATAATTACTGTCAAGAACGTACATCAGGAACATTCTATAGAAAAAAAAAATCTTTGTGTAAAAGTGCACTTGTATGCGAATGTGTATTAATAAGCAAATGTCACTGAAAAGTGGCCCAGTGCAAAAATATGTATTGTGCAAAAGTTAATACTATTTCAATATGTGAGTGACAGTGCTACAATATATCTGCAGTGATCAAATTTGTTGGTACTACTGGAAACAGATGCACTTGATTTACTTAATTTTGACCCTGTCGGTAAACCTGTTGAAATATTGTCCAGGGAACATATAGTAAAAACCAATCATTGTCTCTCTCACATGTACAACATGTAATATAACTGTATGTCAGGTTGCAAACCGTGTATACCTCACTTTTCTTCATTGGACTATAATTTTGCCATTGGTAATAGTCATACTGTATATTGTTTGGAAATGAAAATAGAAAAGGAATGAGTGAATGAATAATTTCAGAGATCAGTGCATCTTAAGCAAAGTCGTATGAAGTAACAGATGATCCTTTGCAATTTGGGCCAAGTATGTGAACTGCTCTGAGTGAATTTCTGTAGGTGTTTGACCACATGAATGTCGGTCTCAACGTCTATACCTTTGTTTTGTTTCTTTCATTGCTATCTAAGAAAATGGCTAGATAACCCATATTCAGCTGCACTAGCTGGTCTTCCATGGGGGTCCAGTTTGATGTGAGGTGGACCACTTAACCTGGTTATGCACCCTGCCCTTTGGGATGAATGAATGAATGAAGTGGAGTTTTAATGAGCATGAGTTGTGACTCTTATACCCTTGACCTCCATTTTATGTCCTATCTGAGGGACAGAGTGTTTTACCTCTTACTAGAGGGGACGGTGTGATTACACACAACATTACTCAGTTATATTCGGGAATCAAACCTGAATCATTTGGATTGGGAGGCAGATGCGCTACCAACAGAGCCAACTCACCACCCTCGTCATTGTTGTTGCAGACGGTGGAAACCGATCTCGCAAGAACTCAAATAGATGCTTTAAAACAGATGCATTCTGTGGTTGAGTGGTACATTCAGTTTGGCAGATGCGCCTTTGTGTAGAAGGCTGGACTGCAGAAGAGTTTGAGTTAAAGCAGAATGATGAAATGAGAGAAAGAGGAGGGAGATATAAAAAAAAATAAAGAGAGATAGATAAATATATATAGAGAGAAAGATATATAAAAAAACATGCATAGTTAGTGTATACAAAGAGAGAGAGAGAGAGAAAGGGAGAGAGGAGAGATAGTAATAGAGGGGAGATGAGTGTGTGAGAGAGAGAGAGAGATGCGGAAGGAGATAGTGCAGTAGTAATTTCAACAAAACACATACCCAAATTGATTCTACATGTATATGCCCCATGCTGCCACTAAAAGCATTCTTGCCTTCCCATTGATCCACAAAATCAATCCCGGTGCCCCACCGAAAGCCGGGACCATTTCATAACTCCTGTATTTGCCCGGCCTCAGAGATAATGATAATGAATTGCCTTGAATGATGGTCATTTGCATAATTGCTGCCAGGAATTTTAAAGGCAAGCGGTGTGCTGGCATGCAAAGATCCACCATGGCATTAATGTACGAATGAGGCCAGCTGCTGTCAGCAAAGTTTGTGTGTAATCGTGTGCTCGCTGAGAGCCGTGCATCCAATGTGGCATTCGTCCGTTGAGGCGGAACCGTGGGTGGATTTGCAAAACGTGTTATTCACGCGAGGGGCCCTTGTTAGTAACAGTATTAGGCCCGGCATTCATTAATTTTCTGTGTGTGTGTGTGTGTGTGTGTGTGTTTCAGTCTGTGTATATGTGTGTTTGTTTGTCTATCTGTGTATGTATCAACAAATGGAGACTCAATACTTGATCTAGTATCTGCTAGAATGTCTCATAAATCTTTGTTGTTGTTGTTGTTGTAGTTGTTGTTGTTTGTTTGTTTGGTTTTTTTTTTTTTGGGGGGGGGGGGTCCGTCATCCAGCAATTCCTGCACTCTACACTACTCCCCTGACCTTTACTGTATGCGTTGTTTTACCACAGTCGGTTAATATGAAAGTAGAAAATGGAGATTTGTTGATCCTGTATCATTTGGTATGTTAGAGTGCCCAAACCCTATCTTATTCCATCACCACCACCCCCCATATACACACACAGACACACAATCACACTCAAAGGAATTGCACTTAGGCTAGTGCTGTTTTCATTAATAACCATGCTGCTTTGTGTCATAAAGTTTGATTACCAACAAATATGTTGTGATTACACTGGAGTGTATGGCATTAGTGTTACAGGATGGAAGAGATTGTTGGGTGTGAAACTGGGGCGAGGGCAGATGGGTAAATGCCATCAAGGTTAAATGTGTGTGTGTGTGTGTGTGTGTGTGTGTGTGCCTAGGGATATGTATGTGTATGTGCTTGTAAGGGAGAAAAAGAGAGGAAAAGCAAGAAATATGAATAACATTGTTGATGGGAGAGAGAGAGAGGGAAGGGGGGGGGGCAGAGTGGGAGGGGAGCTTGTGAGCAATATTGGAGCGAGATATTTGGGCTTACAGAGCGGATATTGTATGAGCCGTTTTCATGAAATTGGATGATAAAGGGTTGTGATCCTCTAACTCCCCCTTCATGTTTTGAATTTTTTCCCCCCATGTTATTACCGAGGCTGGTGATATGACGCGAGTGTCTGAGACATCAAGCCATGAAAAAAAAAAAAAAAAGAGAAGAAGTTATATTGTCTTTGTGTGTGAGGCAGTCTGGTAAAGTACTTGAGACGTGATGGGCAAGGAGATAGATGAGAGAAAGTTCAAGCAAGTGACGAAGTTATCAGGAACGAACAAAACAAAAACAAGAAGTAGGCTGGAGGTAAGATCCGCCCCTCTTGCTGTCGGCCCATTCCAGCCAAAACGTCATCCTAGATGTTCCTCCAACAAACTTGTCAGTGTTTCTTTCCAGTCTGGTATAATCTTCTTCAGACATTATTTGATACAAGCAGCACACTTGTGCTTATTTAAAGAACATTATATCAAATGATAGCAATGCCAGGAAAAGGGGTTAGGGGTAGGAAGAGTAGTGGAAGGAGGAGGAGGAGGAGGTTGTTGTGCAAGTTTAAATTGCCAGAGAACACCTAGAACTAAAACAAACAAAAAAAATATATACATGTATAACACATTGATACAATGCAGATTACATAACAAACTGCATATAAGAGTAACATAACAGCAAAGACTGACATACTTAAGTTACCTTACAGATATATCTTTTAATGTTTTTTTTGTTTTGTTTTCCAGCGCGAATAAGACACAAGTTGACACTAGATCTCAAGGAAGATTTTGCATTTCAAATGAATTACACGGGGCCTGTGGGACATTAGAAACAAGCTAATGCAAAATGCACACAGGGCACTGAAAAGTCCCAAGGTGGCATTTATTCTCTGTTTTTTTTTTCTATCTATCTCTCTTTGACACACAAATAATGCACTTGAATTCACTTTCTCCTCCACTGCATCCTGACTTTAAAAGCTTTTACTGGTTGCTAGTCACACTTCTTGGTGGGTGTCAGTAAGAGATGAGTTTCAATGGCTGTAAACTAGCCATTGTTGTGTGCTATCATGAAAGTGTGATTTTTTGTAGGGTTCCGGAACTTGGGGGTAAAATGAATGAGAAAAGAGCAACTGCTGAAAAATCTATTTGATAATGGACACACCTTCCTTCTTAGAAACCAACCAAGAGAAACAAAAGGGATGTTGGTAGTGGATACCTAGGACTATGATTTCATTACAGGCTGGCATCTTACTCCAAGAAAGTGCAAAATTCAAGAACAAATTATTTATGGGTCAAGCTGCAAGACACAATATACTCCTGGAGTCATGGTTTCTCTGAGTGCAGACTGCATGCACAGTTGTGCACAAGTGACAGACAGCCAGGTTTCCTTAATTGAGCCATCATCAAACCTGCAACCTTTATTGTAAAACAGAATTCTTGAATCAGACAGTGTATTGTAATACATTTATTCATTCATTTTTTTTCCTTTCAAAATGCAATGTTGTAGATGTTCCTTGCAAAGTACTCAATGTTTTCTGTGGCTAAAACACAAAAGAATATGTGAATTATGAATACCTTGGTACCTGTTTGAATGATGCTGAAATTTATGTACAAATATTCTACTATGTACACACCCAGTATCTGTGCACAGACACATGTGAGGGAAGAGATGTGACAGTTGATATGACATTTTTTAAATCTTTTTTTTAATGAAAGCTGGCTCCTGTTAGCAATGCTTGGTATCAGATTTTAAAACACAGATTGTGTTAATGGTACCAATTTTCATTTGTAACTTCATACCACAACAATGATGGCGCTCTGTCATTAATCCTCTATGTGTCCAGGCACCCACAGGGGTAGCTATAGCTTCCCTGCATTCTCATCAGCATTCATTTAATCCTTCCAAACTTGACATTTTAAGTTAACAAGCTTATTCAGACGTAGCAGCGTGCCTGTGCCACGGGGAGACTGTGGTGACACCATAGGCAATTAGTTTCCAAAAATTTGTCCTAATCTGTGAAGAGAGCACTCCAGCGGACATGCCAATCAGCATACAAAACAGTTCCATGACATTTGCTCCTGCAACAATGGCTCCCATGAAATACTGTATGAACTCTTCTTTTTACATACAGATATTTCCGCAAATTACAAGGTCACAGACATTTTAACGAGATGTGAATTGACACGTAGCGGTCATAAATGTACTGTTACACCAGTGCATGGGTGACATTTTTGCGTGTTGATGAATTGGCTGTCCAACAGTGATTTGCGAAATTCATGAAAATTAAACCCTCATGAAAGTAACAGCTTATACAGTATCTGCACATTAAGCCATTTTATAAATTCTTCCCCAAAACCTAACCCTAACCATAATCCTAATCCTCACATCAAACTAAACCTAAAACCTTATCACAACCCTAACTCTAAACCTGGGTCCTTTGAGGAAATAAGACCGGAGCAATTGTCGCAGGAGCAAATGTTGTGTCACCTACAAAACATACTGAGGGTTTAATAATCACCTTTTTTCCTTTTCCTGCAAAACCATGCAAAAATAAAAGGAGAAAGAGGAAAGAGAAGCCAAACAAGTAAATCAAGATATCAAGTGGCTGCAGTAATTTTGTTTTTATGGATATATATTTGTTTTGCACCACCAGAAATATAAATGTTGTGAATCAATAGCCCACTTGAAATCTGGTTGCTGGATTTGGACCAAACTTGGCAGGAATCATCAAATGGGGATCAGGAATCATAGTTTGTACCAATGGTGGTAGTACCCAAATGGGGCCCCAAGTATACAAAATTAGGTAGTTCTCTATAACTTTTTACATTTTCATCTTTTTTTTTTTTAATTGGATTGATTTGTTCATAAAACCGCTGAGAAATCATTGAATTTTTCAAATTTTGCAGGAATTATCAATGGAGAGAAGAGATAATAGTTTGTGCCATTGGGTTGTGACCCAAATATCTCAATCTAGTTGCTCATGATCTCCTTTTAAACAGGTGGCTTCATTTTGACCAAACTTAGCAGGAATCACCAGTTTTGTATAAAAGGGGATAACAGTTTGTAAGAATGGTGGTGGTGGTGGTGTGGGGGGAGGGGGGAACCCTAGATGTTGGCTCCAAGTTCTTTACTGGTGTTATGCACCTGTCAATTGTAAAACCCACTATGTGACCCCCGGGAGAAGTGCGTCATGGGTGAGTACTTGCGCCAAAATTATGGACTCAGGGCACCGTCAAGGACACCTTTGGTGAGTCGCGCCAGAGACGTTATGGTGGGGCAATGTCAGTCTCTTACTGGGTGGGTCCCGATGTGCATCCAATTTAGTCCACTGCTGGCACTACTTTCAGCACCGAACGCACGTTGTATGCACAGGACCGGTACCGTATACCGTGGACGCGTCAATCAACGCATGTACATGAATGTAGAATCAGTGAATGCATGTGAACGAGAACTCTTCAAAACAACCAGTAAATACTATTGCAGTTCAAATATTTGACAAATGCAATAATACACTTCAAAGAAACATTAGTTTTTCAAAGCCAATTGAAAATGAATGTACATGTAGGCCTACCTATTCACGATTGCTATCTTTGAAAGTACATGTATTTCGTGTGGCAGTGCCGTGCGGTTGCGATTGCTGCTGGTTTGGCATTGAAAATAGTCCCGCTATAGCGCAACGTACAATATGCATGCGCATGCACATTAGTTGTAACCGTGCAGCAGCACATATTCACGCGCATGCACTGCACGATCCGTATGTACTCGAATGACGAATTTGAATTTGGAGGGGGAAAATGTTCAACAATAAATATTTACGAGGGATATTTTTACATATCAAAAATACTGTTATAATTTTGTTATATTTTAAGTTCAAAATTTTCTGTTGATAGATTTTGATTAGTAGCAAGTGAAAATAAAGAAAACACAAGTTACAGACATCAAGAAAAATCCAAAACCCGATGTGCGTAAGATGGAAAGTCAAATTCTGTGGAGGTAGGTCCAAATTGCGATGGAGGGTGCGTATAATTCATTGAATTGTGAGTCCAAGGTGGCGACGGAGGGTGTATACATGGTAATAAGAAGTGGACTCTCCTTTGACCATGACTGACATCTCCCGGGGGTCACCTAGTGGGTCTTACAATTGATAGGTGCATTACCCAAGGTTCCAGCAGCATTCCCTGAATCTCAAAATGTTTTAGATATTTTGCCCCAGAGCGGTGCTCAGTTTAAGACTCCAACCTTATTTGCAACATCTGTGCAAATATTTCATTTATCTTAGCATCCAGATTATACTTCTGAAATAAGCCCCGATTAAATCATGTGTGTGAGACCCCGTTTACAGTGCGGGGCCGGGCTCAGCTGCGGCTGAGCCGCGGCCGAGGCCGGCCTCAATTGCGCGGCCGAGCCTCGCAATTTTGTCCGTTTACTCTGCTGGGCTCGGCCGCGCTTTTAATTCAAACCTTTCAATATTTTGTCATAGTGGCGCTCTACTTGTAAACAAACGCAATTTGGCATTGTCTGGTTTTCAGACCCTTTGCCAACTGAATTCTGTGGCGACGAAGTCGCCGTTCGGGCAAAGGCCTTTGCCGAAGGAAAAAATCCTTTGCAGGACAAAACCACCTTAAACTATGCTAGTTTTCGACGTTGAGGAGGTTAATATCCTGAATAGCGAAAGATACAGGCAGAGGGTTTGGAAGCCAGACTAAAATTGGCCGCGCATTTGGCCCAGTTTGCGTTTACACTGAGAAAAGGCCAGGCTCGGCCGCGGCCAAGCCGCAGCCAAGCCGCCTCCAGAGCGAGGCCAAATGCGAGGCCAATTTTGGCCTCGCATTTGGCCTTTTGCGCGTTTACACTGAAATGAAGGTGGGCTCGGCCGCGGCCGAGCCTCGCACTGTAAACGGGGTCTAAGTCTGTCACAAATGATATATTATCATCTTGATTGAAATGGGGTAAAAATCTGCAGAGACCCATATAATTCTTTGTAATTGCATTTTAGGGGGTCTGTTTCTGATCAGTGTTAAGTGGTTACCTAGCTGGTCTGATTGGCTTCTAGACCTGATCTAGTCCATGAAATAACCTCCTTGAGAACAGCTGTGGCTTTGGTGGAGGAGCTTCACACCGTGCAGCTAGAGCCCTGAATAATTCAAGTTTTGCCGCCAAGCTTTCAGACAGGAAGTTTACCCGCCAGACGAGTCCACATACCTGCCAAAGGTTTTACACAGTTCCATCTGACACATGCACAGCTGGATAACTGGCAGTGCCATAGCAACACTTCTGCCAAAACTCTTGCTATAATTAGCTGTGCTAAAAATGGAAAAAAAAAAGTATTACTAGTGACTGTCATTGTCTTTAATCAGGACTGCATTTCCAAAGTGTGAAAAGTCACAACTTTGGTGTGAGGAATGTCCACAAATACTAGCAAAGACGCAGATTAAAGGCTGGAAGTAAGGTGTCTGGTTTGCTTTTCAATTAGTTCACAGCTGCTGCTGCTGCTGATAATAGTGATTATCAGTGTGCTAGTCATATTCTGCCATGAGTCCACCATCCCTTGCATCAATCGCTTCAATAGTCAAAGACTCCTGCTCAGGCAGACTCTGGGAGAGGGCGAGACGAGACGGCGGAAAGTTTATGGTGCGAACGTTTCGTCATGATTTCTGATGCGAAATTGGCGCAGAGACCTTCTGTGCATGCGTAAAAGACTGGACTTCATGCTGACGCCCTCAATCCGACGACAGCGTCTGGTGGTTTTTCTAGGTCATGCAAGAATGAGTGGGAACTTCTGGATGTGTGATCACGTGATCACGGTGTTTGTGTGAGACAGCACCTTGTGCGGATTGGCTTGTGATCCGACGGTCAGTGAAGTTTGCATCGTAAGTCGCCGAGGTGAATGGCAAACTTCCTTTTGTATGGAGGGAATGGGACAGAGTTGAATAACCAGTCAGAAGGTGACAAATCTTCCCAGGGTGGCGGTTGCCTTGCCGGCAACCTTTATGAAGTTATCATGAAAGAAATATAACCCATGCCCACTAGTCATTAGTTGTATGATGGTGTGTGATTGGAAAATCTGAGGGTAGTTACATTGAAAAGGGTGAAATCCACAAACCCTCATTGCTGGGTTTGTTGTTGTTGTTGTTGTTTCATTTTGTTTTTTTAGGGAGGAGGATGGAAGGATTGGTGTTGGTGCATTGGATGGTAACCTCAGCCAGCAGGCATTATTAATGAGAATATGACTAATTGCTAATGGAATAGAAGGACTTTTAATCATGGGTTTTTGCCTTTTGTATTCACACAATACACAGCGTACACAAATACACATAATCATATGCACAAACAAACCCCTCACATCAGGCTTAGATGTGAATACACTTTTCAAACAAAGATCTCCTTTAGTGATAGCTCCACATTCCAGCTAGACTGAAAAATTGGGTAATTCACCGAAACAGAATATCATCAAACTTCCCCTGCTTGATACTGACATGGACAAACAACATTTCTTATCTGTTTTGTATGAATAAGAATGTGCATTCAAATACATCGATGCATCAGTCATTTTCATCTTTCATGTATTTTGGATTTCTACTGCTGATACCTACAATCAGCTACGTCATTGTAAATTTTAGATTGTATATCGACTGATACCCTGCGAGCTCTGATGATGAAGCCTTTCAATACCATTCGGCAGCCTATTTGTGCGCGGTGTCGATACCGATTTGGGGCCTTGGATCCAAGTGAGTTCGGGCGCCATGAGCCGTACCGCTGGTGCTTGGGACGCTATGATGAAGTCCCTGCGCTATTCCTCACTGAGTCTCCTCAAGATGGGGAACAGCATGGGTGCGTTCGATGCTTGTTTGAAACTTGTACATCATGAAGGAAAAGAAATATGGAACATACTGCTTACACACGGACATGGCTCATCAACTTGTGCTGCAGACATGTATAACATGCTCCAGTGGGCTCTCACAAGGACAGTTCTGCCCATATTTGTTTTGGGTCTGCTTTGTGTCACGTTTAATACATCTTCTAAATTAACCAGCATACTCTTGAAAAATATGACACCAGACATGGATGAATCTCATTTCAACTCTTTGAGGGTGTTTGTGCTCACATTGATGAATGCAAAGTACCAGTGAGATTTTTTCCATATTTTCCGGACCTTCACCCCACTGCTAAAAAACAACCAATGATGTATGTATGTCCCTTTCTGTCATTAAAATAAAGATAGGCAGTGTTAGGTCAGACCTGATATTCAAGAAGTGGAGTTTGCTGTTGTGAACTGCCATTTCCTTTTTTTTTTAATATATTTCCATGAAAAACTTTGACTTTAGAGATTTTGGATATGTCAAATATTTTTACCTATTAGTTGTGTATTCACAGATTTGATTTGATTTGATTTGATTTGATTTATTCACAAAATGCATATACATACATTATTCACAAATATGCACATAGTTTGTACATGAAACATATTACACATTTTGTCTGGATCGTCATAAGCTATGAAAAGCTTGACTGGGATGCCCAGTCAAGGTTGTATGCTGTGTCTGTTTCTTATTTCTTCAAGGAGAAATGGCCAACAAATGTTGGAACATCTGAGTGGAGTGTTGTAGTTGATTGGACTGGTTTTTATATTTGTTATCGCTGGGCAGGTATACATATGTGCATTTTGAGATATTATAGTATTTCCAACCATATTCTCATCAAATTCATCCTCTCAATGTAAATATTCTTGCTACCCTTTGATGGAAGCTGCCCTGAAGTGTGTATTCCAGGGGTTTAGAAACAAAGAAGCAACCTGAGAAGCCCCAGTTAATCAAACACTTTTCGAGGACCAAGACAAGTGGTGGTCTCTTTGCTAACAGTCCCCCATGTTGTTTTTCCCCCTCCTTCAACGATGGAGATACACACCATCAGGATACAAACCATCAATGAACAAGTGCAACCCTTTTCTTCCCCTTGCCCTCTCTCTGTCTGTGTGTCTGCCTTTCTGTCGGTCTGTCAGTTCGTCTGTCTGTCTGTCTGTGTCTGTTCTTCTTGCCACCCCTTGCAGCCAACACTGATAGCGTGCCAACCGAGAAGGCCAATCGTTTACTTTTGAACCGGCAGGCATTCGTTAGCTGCGCAGACTGTTGCGTCATTTGGGGGAGATGAGTCGTTGTGGCAGCCTCGCGGGACGGGTTAGGTCTGGTTGCCGGCTCGGATTTTGCAGCGAATGCAGCTCCTCTCGATCTAACAACCAAGATTAGCACGCTGACCCAGAATGAGAGGGAGTCCTGCAGCTATAACAGCTGAGAACTCTGTCTACACCTAAGCTTACGTCCGTCTCACCATCATTCAGTTTATACTCTTGTGGGTATTTGTCAATATGTGTGTGTGTATACACTTAAGTGTGTGTGTTTGTGTGTGTTTATGAGTGTGTATGTATATTTTTATGTGTTTGTAAACGTGTATTTTTAAAGCAGAAGCAATGTTATCGAAATGAATGTCACATCTGATGTGAAGTAAATGTGGTATGTACTGTTTCTCCCCTAAGAAACAAATGCTCAACCCAACAGGAAGTTATGTCTATACCACCACTCTTTCATTCTTTTATACATTAAAGAGGAAAGAAGGAATAAGGGAAAACAAAAAGAACTGTAAGATGTTCTGATAGCTTTGTATGCTCAAACCTAGGAGGATGAACGCAGCATATTACACCCCAATATCTGCTCAAATGACCCCAAGTGTTAAAGAGTACAGTCTGATAACATGCTGCCAACATTGCCCGATCCAAGCAGACAAGCAAGCTTGAAAAGTTCAAAGGTCATCTTCATATCTACAAGCTTGATACTTTCCTGTTACCCGACTTGTTAATGTCCTCATTGGTGAGCTAGCACAATGCAAGTGAGACATTACAGTAAGAACAATGTCCTGTGTAAACTTGGCTATCAAAGTGAAGAGATTTTGTTATTTGAAGCAACAACAACCACAGCAACAAAGCCAGTGGGTGATTTCAAGTTCGGTGCTAGTGCTAGTGCTAGTGCTATCTCAGCACTAACGCCGGCGATAAAACCGAACTTGAAATCACGTCGGTGTTGGGAGTTGACCTCAAAAATTATGACGTATTTCCGGTTGCTGGTGCTGGGCTCGGTGTTGAATGTCGTCTGCTGAACCGAGCTCCGCCGTCTGTGTTAGCGATTTACATGCTTTTTCCCTGTTGACTAACACTAGCCCCTAGGGATTATCATTTTCTTGATTTCAAGTTCGGTGCTGGTGTTAGCGTTGCCGTGCGAGACCCATATTCACTTCCATAATGGATGCATGTGTCACATGCAAAGTCTATGCTAATGCAGTGGTTGCCCACGTAACGTACACGAACACTCCAGACATGGCTATATAAATCTGCGCCTGGGAGCAAAATTAAGATAGTTGTATTTTGGGGAATGGATGAAATATGTGGCATTTTAATGTCTTCCTCACTATATGTCTTAAAGTAAGCAGTTTTGGCTACATCTTTTAATATTTGACTGTAATCACGCGCCATCACTTTTTTCGTCGCGCAATTCCCGCGGAGCTCGCGGTGCTGTGATTCCAACACCTAGTGCTGGTGATCGATAATTTTGATCGGTATCGCCTCGTTAATCTGACCGTCGGTGTTGGAGGTCGATCTAATGCTGTTATGTGGGGGCTAGCACTAGCACCGAACTTGAAATCGCCCAATGTTGTCCCAGCCCTCACGTAATTACACCAAGGAGGTTGAAGAGATGGAGTAACAACAGAGTTATTCCCTTTGATCTATGTTCAAAGCCGCCGCTCAAAAATATTTGAAGCATGTGCCAAACAGGATCTGCCGCGCCGATACAAAGACAATTGACTCGCGTCTCATTCCATAATCACCAGCCACTTTCAAAGGAAGATATGTCTTTGTGATGGTAATTACTTTTCGCTACCCTTTCTTAATAAAAGGTAGGTAGTACAGACACGAGGATGCGCGAACAGAAATTGAGCAAAAAATGCTGAAATAAAGCTGAAAATTATGATAACGTTCAAAATAAATCTTCAGATTGCTCAGCAAGACGGCGGCTTGGAACATCGATCATCAAAGGCACAAGTGCACCTGTGGAATTCTTTTGTACATCAATAGAAATCTGACAACTGTCTGAATAATTACAGCCAGTTGGAGCTCCATGTATAAAACCTCCTTGCTTACACAGATTGTGATTCAAGTAGACAGTATGGCTGAATGAATGTTGAGTCATCTGATAAAGATATGAATCACTCGACTTTGAGTCAGTGGCTCCCGAGTGACATGTCAGACGAGAGATGGAAATTTGAAAATTGCAGCATGTCTTCAGGGGATCTAATATGATCCATACTTTCACTCCTCTCTATTCAATCAATTTGAATGGCATGCTTTGAAATCCTGGTGCAGTGTAAAAGGTTTATTGTGTAGCAACAAAAAATTCATATAGCCATTGCAATGCAATGCAAGGCAATATTGAATGACATGAAGTGCAGGAGATTGAAGGATAATCCAGTTTTAGAAGTTTTCCGACTCTGATGAATGAAATTTGCAAATGCTCACACCTACTCAGAATATGGTAAAGTAATGTAAGTTTGAAATAAACAGACAATATTTTAGAACTGATTGATGCTCAAGAAATAAGCACTTTTGTAATATATTGTCCACACCAATGTTCATCAGTGCAAGTTTGTTTTCATCATTACTCCGTGGAGGTGAAAAAGGCTAAAGTGTGAACAGTGCATGTTGCAAGGTGCCCCCAGTGGTCTTCATATGCCTGGTTCCCCCCTCAGAGCCTTGTTGCAACAGGAGTGCATGCATCTCTGCATGACAGACTGTTTTATGTAGCAAACCCAGCGGCAAAGTGCCCTCTTCTTGAGACAGAAGTCAGGAGACTATCAGAGCGTGCCCACGCCCTCTTCCTCTGACATGGTATACAGTTGTATATGCAAATGTGCAGTCCGTGGATCCTCCAGAGGAAGCTACCTGCAACCACAGGGGTGGAGAAGGGGCGGAGAAGGGGCGGAGAAGGGGTGGGTGTGGGGGGGGGGGGGAGAAATTGATGCGGGATGAGATCACCATGGCAACGATGGATTATGGAGATGCGGGTCACTGTGGACTTGTCGCAGTTGATGTGAGGCTGGGCTTTTGATATATAGGAGAAGGGGGAGTGCGAACCGCTGAGGAGGGCGTGGGCTGGTAATAAATGTTAAACATAATGGATGTTGGAAGATGAGGAAGAGCATGCATTTTCAAATAGATCGTAGTGGACTCTTTGTGGAAGGAAAGTCGTAAAAGGTCGAGGTAAAAGAGAATGATGGAAGAGGCAGTGAAGGGTTTTTTTTAATGAAGTTTTATGGAGAAACTAAGCATGGAGGAGGGAACATAAAGGGACATTAGTGGATGTTAGCATTAGGAGAACAGAAACATTGTCATGGTATTTTGTATGGCAATGGATTGTTCAAGCGAATGAAAAGGTGACAAGTGAAATGGGAGGTATTTAGAGTACAGATAGAAGAAGTAGCTGGGAATGTAGACTGGCATCGTATCAACGCGAGCGTGAGACATTTTGAAACTGATGTTAGATTATGGATGCGGACATCCCGCTGTAGTTGAGAAAAGGGGTGCAGGAATGCCGAGTGGGAATGATGGAGAAGTGAAGATGAGATGATGGAGGACTGAGCTGAGATTGTCACTGCATCAAACACAGAAGGTGTGTGCAGTGCTCAGGGATTAACCCGTTTACGACCAGTCCTGAGTATACTCGGGCAGGCGTCTATATATGGGGAATGTGTGTTGTCGCAAAATCAAACCGTCCTCAACTGGTTAAAGAGAGAAGTCTGGGACAGCTAGACTGAACCAGCTGTTCAGAAACCACCAGTGTCAGATAAAGGCTTCCAAGAAGAAACACATCGCATTAGAGAGTACTTAAATATTAACTTTAAAACACAAGGGGAGTTCCAAAAGGATGAAGGTGCTTCCCCCCCCCCCCAAAAAAAAGAAGTAATAATATTCTTTCAAAGTGGTGATATTGAGTAGACCATATATGCATTTCTTTCTGTATTAAACAGAGAAGGTGATACCAAACTAAAAAAGTGATGACAGTTATGATGCATTGTAGGCTGTCAACATTCAAGTGATGTGCTATAAACCTCAGAAGTATGAATGAATGGTAATCATGTCTTAGGAAGGGTTACCCCCTTTAGGACCTCCAGCTTAAATTGCCATTAACAATGTATAGAAAGAAGTCACCCGTGGCATTGAGTGGGTTTAATCGGCATACATGCTTGAGTGCCCCACGCCTAAACTTGTCACAAGGACTGTTCACAGAGTACGTCGGCAGGGGAACATGCAGACGCATGAGTTGTGCAAAATGCATCTTTCTCTGAAGGGAAGAGAAGCGAGAAGTTGAGAGATCAAAGTTGAACCGGTCTGTGGTTGCTGCCATTTGGGGTATGGAGGTATGACAATTAAACTGCGGAGAGAACTAATCAGAAGAATGAACATCTGATCACACCTAGAGGTGTTAGTGCTCACTTACATGTCTGGAAGCTGAAGAGAAAGAGGCTCCCAGTACCTTCAGACGACCAACTTCCATTGTTGATGTGTACCGCAGTCGTTTGTTCAAAGTCGTGTTATCACTTCTTTTATTCTTTGAGCTTGAGAATGTGAGATATTTGAATTTCACTCTTTTTCAGGTAAAAAGCAATCTTAAACAGTCATCTTTCAAAAGGAACATCCCCAAGGCTCTACTCCAGTCATATCCACTGCTTCCTTTGGCACATCTTTTAAAAACAAAAACAAAATTGCTTAGGATATTTATGGACACAGCAAATGGAGGGTCACACACAAAAGACTTCTTCGTAAATTGACCAATATGATCACTTAAATGACCTGTAAGAATGCCCCTTTTAGATGAGGCACCGGGATTCAAAAAGCCATGACTAATCAAATGATATTTATATTCCTCTAAGGAATGATTTTGTCTTTTGAACATTCACAGAAAACAGAGATGGTGCCAAAAAAATTGATGTGATGTGTGCTGCAGTCGTTTGTTCAAAGTCATGTAATTGCTTCTTTTATTCTTTGCAGCTTGAGAATGTGAGATGTCGGAATTTTGCTCTTTCTCAGATTAAAGGAATCACAAACAATCATTTCTCAAAAGGAACATCCCAAAGCTCTTCTCTAGTCATATCCACTGCTTCCTTTTGGCACATCTTTCAAAAAACAACAACAAACAAACAAGATTGTATGGGGTGTTAATGGACACAGCAAATTGAGGGCCGCACTCAAAAGACTTCTTGTAACTTGACCAATATGACCACTTGAATGACCTGTGAGAATGCCATTTGAGATGAGGCACCGGGATTCAAACGGCCATGACTTATCAAATGATATCTATATTCCTCTAAGGAAAGAATTTGTCTTTCAAACATTCACAGAAAACAGACGGTTCAACAAAAAATACCCCCCCCCCCCCAACCAGGAATGTATAGGTACATGTATATCCTTCTAACTGAAATTTTAATATGGTTCACTCCAATACGATGCCTCATCCTCCTACAATACATTTACCCGTTGAGGACGGGCTGATTTTGCTACAACACGCATTTCCCATAGACCCTTGCCCGAGCATACTAGGGACTCATCCTCAATGAGTTAACTCTTTATGTGCCACGTTCGCATGTCCGACTCAGTCGACGGCGTGCCAACTTCGCATATTCTGCTCAACAAACAAAGCCGCCAAAACCGATCGATAAATCAGCTAATCACTGTTAATCCCGAGGCACAATGAAAGCGTTTCTCGTGCTTTTGTTCCTCTTATAATACGGCTTGCATTCTATGTGGTGATTGACTATCAAGCGGTGTTCCCAACTAGATTTGCTCGTACATTCTAAGTTACTGTCACGGTTTTATGTGCAAAAGTCATGCCTTTATAATAATGCAGCAAGTGGTTATTCAAAAGAAAAATTGAAAATAGATTTGTCATACAATTTATATCGAAACAAAGCTTGGCATTCCTCATTAACTTTGCCTGGTATTATGCCCATCTTAACAGAAATTTGTAGAAGTTAAACACATTGGAAAAACAGAATTCTTTCTCAAAGCATGACTACCTTCCTGTCTCAGAATAACGTGGCACACAGGGGGTTTCCACAGTGGCACATAAAGAGTTAAAGGAAGTCTACAGTCTTCAAACCGGTCATGTGACTTGTAATCATCTGCCCTTCTTCCTACCTTTCATTCCCCTTTGGCTGTCTCCCTATCTCTGTCAGTACTTCTTCCATCTCTCTTTTTTCCATGCCCCTTTTCATTCCATTATTTCCACCTGTCTGCCTATCTATCAGTCTTTCTTCTTCTCTTTATTGTGTGTGTATTTTATTGTCTGTGGTGTGACAGTAGAGTCACTTTATCTCTTCTTTATTTTTTCTTCTGTCTGCATGTTCTCTCCATCTCTCTGTTTCCTCCTATATGCATGGCGCATCAGGCCGAGCAGGCCATGTATTCCCTGCTGGATGAAGGCATGTACACTTTAATAGAGCATGCACATGAGATGAGCGATGTGAGTCATTACTTACGGGAAATGAATAAAGTTCTCAAGGAAAAAAATAAAGACGTAATGTAGGTCCCTCCCACCGAGCTGTATAATCTGCTGCATCGGCAACGTTGATTAGGAATGAGCTTGGAAGTAAGTCACATGTTGATATTAATCCCAAGAGGACGTGTGGCATCATAGGGGAAGGGATACCGGCTCAGGAGGCTGCCTCGTGGTGTTAGCTGGAAAGCGACTATGTGTCAGCTTCTTCAATTTTCATGTTAAGATGCAATTATGTAAAACTAGTATCTTCCTGCGTACTGGCTGCGTGATTGATTTGCTCCTTCATGGAAACTTCAGCTGATTTGCATGTTGTGTCGCTGTCAGAGTAAGAGAAGGTGTTGTTACTAGGAAGAGATCTTGCTGGTTTCTTAGATAATTATTATGGAAATCATTGCTCAGTTTATAATGTCATTTGTTAGTGGAATTGGTTGGAGGAGATTAATTTGTAGAAGCACTCTGTCGCTGCAGTTGTACAAAGTTTTGACCTGTGCATTTTATCTTGCAATTTAATAGGCATTACAGTATGAATACATGTTTGTGTTATTGAATCCTTGGCTGAGATGTGTCCCACATATAGGAGCCTGTCCATTATGCCTTGTATCAAAAGCTCTGTTTTCTACCATGGAATATCATATTAACTGTGACCCTGCGTCACAAAGCAGCAAAAACTCAAAGGTACACAGTTTTATGGATTTATAAGGCCAAAGTCTGAAGAAGGACATTCTCAGTATCGAAATGATGTGGTGTATGACTCATCGAAACACAGGTTATCCTTACCCACAGAAATGAATGAAGGGACATTGATGATGAAATATGGAGAACACGAGATTGGGACAGGGAAAAAACAGAAATGACTACCGGTATACAAAGACTCTTGAAAGCAGGTTTTATACTGAAGAGCGAAAGCTCCTATATCATCCGAGGTCAGTCAAAGTGCACATATTTTCAAGCCTCGTGGAAATCAAGTCATCTCATTGTACCTGGGGAATGCAAGCATACACTTGGCACACTTATTGCTATGCAATGGTGGTGTGGTATATGAAATGACCAGGAGGCTGGTCATTTCAGCATCGCAACAGGAAACTTCCCAGACTGTGATCGCAGTACTTTGGTCCGACTGTTTGAACGTGAAAGGATGGCCATTGACTGTCCCGACATCGCAAGCAAGCTACGTCAAAGACTATTTGTCTTTAGCATTATTTCTCTTTCTATAAATTGGCGTTGTCATCACAACAGACAGCCATGTTACATGTGGATGGCTTGTTCTGTCGTTGCTGATGAATTGAATAAACAGGAAGTGACGGGGCAGGGGGTTTTTCTGCAGAAGAGATGAGCTCTCAGATACACTTGATTATTCTGTTCCAGCACGTTGAAGTGTTGGCTAATGCTGTTTTTAGATGTCCCCCAACAATTTATGGATGCCCTCAGAGAGCATTTGATTCTTTTTTTCTTTCATTTTTTTTTTTTTTGGGGGGGGGGAGGGGAGAGGGGTAAGTGCACAGGATGTCATCTTGCCTTCCAGCATCGCTATGGCAACCGTTTCCGCAAGTCAGCGAAGTCCACATAAAATCTGTCGCTCATTGTTCTGTTCGCATTACCCCTACACCTGCAGGAAGTTGTAGAGAGTCAGCCACCTGCTGGATGAAACCAAATTCAATATCATTCACGCCACGGGGGAAAGGGGGAAAAAGCATTTGTTTGCCTGATGTTTAGATGTTCCTATCGCTCCAATAAAATCAATCAAAAGGCGCAATGTTTTTCCTGCTGGAGATCAATATTTCAATACACAAGAGTTGGATGCCTTCCTCTTTGACAACAGTCGGGGTGGGCTGCTGTGAATGTGACTGCAATTGTTTGCGTATATGTGTTTACCTGAACTGAAAAAGAGTATGACGCATCAGTAGGGTGATGAACTTCCCTCAAGCTGTAGTCATGTGAATGAAAGGCAGTGCAGCTATCAATATTGGATGGGGAAAAAGGTCCTTCACAAAGGTTGTGAACTTCAGTGTGTGTATTTGCTGATGTCATGATTCCTTTAAGCCCAGAACTGTCAGTGTCACATTAGAAGAATCCTGTATTGTAATTTGGTCTGTCCCCTGTGCCGGTCAGGTGTTCAAGTAGAAACAACTTTCAACTTATTCTTTATCTTCCATGATATCAGCATAACACCTGCAGTTAATGGGATGTTTAGAGAGGAATTCCATGCTGTGTTGGAGTTGACATTGATAAAGAGCGAATAGTTATGTTCAGACAGTGATCCTTAACCTTGAGGATAAGCTCTATGGGGCGCCAAGTGTTGAACGGTTGATTTCGTTATATGAAATGGCTGATTTTGTAACAATATTGACCATGCAGCACTTGGCGCACCATAGAGCTTATCCTTGAAGTTAAGGATCACCATCTGAACATAACTTACGAAGTCAAAGTGACAGTGAAATAAGTAATTTGCAATGAAATTTAAGACTCAAGAACAGAAAGATGATAACATATTAAACATCTCTCTTGTTTTCATGAATCGGTGCAACTTTGATAGGGCTATGATGTAATTGCAAGCAGCTATTTTGAACAAAATTATGCAAATTTCTCAGAAGATAGATTCTTTATACCTTTCCTATACTTTTGTACACGGAAATGTACTAGGATATACTTGATTTTATTTATGTTACTCCCAAAAGAGTGTAAGATTTTTTTTATTTTTTTTTGGGGGGGGGGAGGGGGAGGAGGCTAATTGTAAAGTCAACCATCACTTGGGAGTACTCTTCTGTTTTAAAGTATTGTTGTTTTTCTCCTTTTTCTTAGATGCACATAAATACACATGCACATAAATATCTTTTAGGGCATTTTTTTTTTTTTTCTATTTAATCTGCCCCTAGGGAAGATTGCTCACTTTACTTAAAACATGACATCAGACCTTGCTAAAAATACTCAGAGGAAACTCAAGATTTCAATTACCGTTACTGACTCTCTGAGACAAACCCCCACAGTCTTTTCTCCTTGCAGTATAATCTACTTCAGGAGATCTAAATATGGTACTGCAGTGCTTTGAAAATATGCCGAGACAGTCTTTCAACTTCAGGCATCGTGTGACGGTCGGCTGAGTTTTGGCCAGAGCGACATGGGCAATTTGTTCCTTAGTTTCTCAAAGCATCCTCATACCTCATGTATATCTATCAACTTCGATGATGGCAGACATGCATAAAGAGTTTCTTTCTCTCTTGTGTGATTTGTAATTTGAATGCAGGACATTTAAAATAAGAAAAGAATTAGATGCTTCTTAGCCCAAGCAACCAATGTATACTCAGCAGTATACCGTATGTCCAAAAGAAAAAGAAGATTACAACGGTACCCTCCACATTGATAGCTTTAAGAATAGTGAATCAATCCAAATACGATTTCAGGGTATGAAACTATACTGTACGAGCTGAAATTTTCGCGGTGGTTTTATTTTCGCGAATTTCGCGAATCGCCTTTGAACCGCGAAAATAACAACACGCGAAAATAACAACGTGCAAATAGTTATGTTCAGTTAGACCGTCGTAACCGCGAAATTAACAACACGTGCAAATGTCCTCCAAGTAGCAATTCGCAAAAATATCTGTACGCGAAAAATTCAGCTCGTACTGTAACTCATTGCCAACATCTTACAGAAAACCCCATTCAGTTTGCTTCAGTGGTCAAAGAGAAATGAGGAATTTTGTAGAGGATGTCAGGAATCTCTTCCCTCCAAGTTCTGTCTATTGTATTCACACACAAGATCATCGAAGTGCTAAACTGGGAAGAATCAGACTCATGACATGCTTTACAACAATCCACATTTCTCTGTGACCGCTTAACCAAATCGGATGGGGTTTTCTGCAAAATAGAGCTAAGATGTTATATTCTAAGACCCTGTAGTAACATTTAGACAGTTTAATCATATTGGGTGTTATCAATGCGAAAATCTGATTGTAATTTTTTTGAGGACATATTGTATGCATCTCCTTTCTTCTCTTGAAGTCTTTGAGGCTTATGCCAGTTTGCCTAGAAATGATATGTGCAACTCATAGGGTAATTACAGTGTACAGACAATTAAATTGACCTTATACTGTACTAGCATTATCAGTTGCCATTTTAAAGCTGCAGTAAGCATGTTTTTGTTGATTCATCTCATGTAATGCTCAAATAGACGCCTTCCTACGAGGAATAGTTCAGGAAAAGAAAACAAAGAAAAAACAACAACAACCCTGAGCCAACTAAAATGGTATTGATGTATGCAAGAAGGGGAAGCCTTAAATGGGAATTCTGTGCCAGCTACAAGTTAGTCTGAGAAGAAAGAGTAGAATGTTACACATCAGTGATAATTTCAGCAGAACTGGATTAAAACATAAGAAATTGTGAAATTTTAAAGATTCACTATTTGTTGCAAAACAGCTCTTGAACAGTTGATATGAATATGTATATGAGTAAGCTGATGATGTCATCACCTCACAGTTTTCAATTGATCATGTACAAAAAAAAAATGAACAAAGTTCAATTTTTCTGCCAAATAAATGTACAACGTCATGTTATTCCAAGATGCAGATATTTCCAAAATAATAATTAGTTGGACAATATGATTTGAGACTGGAATAATCATGTTTGAACAAAAATCTGAAAATTTCAAGATTTTATGTACAAGCTATAGGGCAAGTTGTGAGGTGATGACATCATCAACTCAGTATTTGCATATTCATATTGATTGTTCAAGAAGAAAAAAGCAAGACTTCACAATTTCATAACTTCCATAATTCTTATCTGATTTATAACTCCCTAATTCTTACCTGATTTTGATCAAATTTTCACTGCTGCACTCGTAAAATTTTACTCTCTCTTTTGGGACTAACTTTTGGCTGGTCCAGAGTTCCACTTTAAGTATGCATGCATTGCCTTCCACACTGTGATGTATATTATATCACCACAAAGAAGAGAGTAGGCCTATACACTGGCTGATTAAATCACATCCACAGAGAATCTGAAGTTTAAGTGACGCTTGTAATGAGAATGTGACCATTTCAAATTAATGAAATTCTTGCATGGAGTTGTTTGTATTACAACTGATTGACTGATCGATGCAAGAATTTCAGTAATTTAAATGAATATGCAGTACCCTCTGCATGCTGTAAGGATTTAGAACCAGCATAGGCTGTCAGGTGGTATCCCGGCAGTCTAATGGAAAAGACACCAATCCGGTGATGAGAGGGTTGTAGGTTTGAATCCTGCCCAAGTATGTATGTCCATGATTTTTTCTTTTCTTTTTTATCATGGCTACTACAAAAACACTGATTAATTTGGTGCTTATTTGTGTTGATGTCGGGCAATCTGTCGATCAGTTGCAATAAAAACCTGACCATGTGCTTTTACTTCTCGGTATTATACTTGGCTCAGGATGCACATTTATTCTGCCAACAATAATCACCTGTTGCAGAAAGTTTGCTCAACTGACGTTCATCATTTCCTTCTCTCCCCTCCTTCCTCCCTCTCGCACCCCTCCGATCTGCAGGAAGCGACGATGAGTCCATCACCAGCGAGAAGGACGAGAAGATCAAACTACTGATGTCGGAGGAGGAGCAGCGCATCGCCGACATGGGCAAGCCGCAGCTGGGTGAAATCCGAACGCTGGAGGTCATCGTCCATGAAAGCACTGAGTTCAGGGTAGGGACAACACTATTGTGCACCACCCCTCCTACCTCCTCCCCCCCCCCCCCCCAAAAAAAAAAAAAAAAAAATGGAAGCTTATTTACATATACATCCAATGTACTTAAAAGCAAAGCATATTCGATGCAATCATGAATGCAATTGGAAGAGAGAGATAGAGAGAAGAAAGCACTGCTATTGCTATATGAGTGTCACCTGCATTTATGATTTATTTCCTTCTTGCCCCCCCCCCCCCCTTTTTTTTGGGGGGGGGGGAGAGAGGAAGGGGGAAAGGGATAGGATGTTTGCCCCTACCTCCAAAATATAATTTTCATTGATTTCATTCTCTTTCAACATGCTGACCTCTAGGCTGGAAAGATATAATCTTGTTTGTTTGTTTTTTAATCTTCAGTCTCGGAGGAAATCTGTAAAAACAATAGGTTCTTTAATGGATAGTGTGAATGATAAAAAACTTTTCTCATTTTCCAAAATGTATCACCATTGAGATATGACATTAAAAAGAATCCCCTTCAAAATTCTTTATAGTTGCTGACAATGTCTCTATGTATTATGCTTATCCATGCCTCCTTTGTTTTTGTTATTCTATTTTTCTTTAATGTCAAGACTACTCAGTCAAGTATGTGCAAGATAATGAGAACAATTTATAATGAACAAGGGATATATATATATATATATTTTTTTTTTTTACTTGTGGCATATGTTTATTACTCTCTTGTATTGCATACTAGTACACATGACATTCTGTGGTCAGGTCTTTTGTGTGTATGTGTGAGTGGAGTGAAATTTCTTTGGACTTTTTCCAGCGTTTACTGAAATAAGCCTTACATGGGAAAGTAAAGTGTACCCGCATACAATATAATGGCACTTGAGATTTGTCCAAGGCTGCCCATCTCTGATTGTTTCTGCAAGCTGTGAAACTTTTTTGAGAGAAGGCTCCAGAAGGAACAATGCTTTGACAAAAATGAATTGTGCAAGAGTATGACTTTGTTGATGTGTAGAGCACACCTGTTGCAGACAGAGGGTAATAACAACAGCAAACTTTTCTGTGTTCTCCAAATCCAGCTCTTCCTTCTGTTTAAACCATGACTTTGTGATGCACACTGCTGTCATATTATGGCTTGGTCATGTATCTAGTTTTGCAGAAGTTATCTTCTTCTTTTTTCTATCAAGACACAGCTGAGTTTTTCTTGAAGCAGCCAGCAAATTACCTTGTATTCCCTCCAACCACAAGAATTCAGAAAGAGAAAGGAGAAATTCACTGTGTATACCACATGCTACCCCGAGACCGGGGGGCTGTATGATATGGTGCTGGATTTGTAACTAATTTGCCGCTTTTATGTATAGTTGAAAAAAGACTTCTCGCATTTTCAAGTCTCACATTGAGTCTCAAATTTGGGCTTATACCCAGAAAGGTCAGAAAGGCTTTTCTTACTGATCTGAAAATGTGGGTGGTAAAGGTTAAAAGCTGTGGACTCTCTTGGCAAAACATTGTGGAAAAATCTTCTCTGAAATGAGCTTACATGAACTGATGACTAAACAAAAGAGATGAATACAATTCCCTCGATAAGAAATAGAAAAATGATCAGGGAATGCATTAAGATATCATGCGGCTAAATGATCCAGTGATCTTAACTGAAATTGAAGACATGCTGTGTTGATATTTGATGCCATCTTCAGGGTGAACTGGAATGGGAATTGTGTGGTTATGCCAAAGAAGAGCTGCCTTTTTCTTCCTTTTTTTTTTTTTGTTGTAAATGCAAGATGGTAGTCCCTTCTACATCAGTGTTGAATGGATCCAAATCAAAAACCAGCTGTGCCCCTCTAGAAAGCCAAATTGAAACGGCGCATGAAGAGTCAGCTCCAGCAACAGCCATTGCCGTGCCTCTCAGTCATTGCCGTAGCCACGCTTGCGTGACATCAATAAACCCACTTTTTCCATTTCTCTTGCTCCGTCCCACCCGGTAAATGCTGTGTGTTTGCATTCTATGCAGGTTGATTCCATTGCAAGCAAGAGCAAGCTTGCTGTCCCCCCCCCCCCCCCACCATCCCATCTTCTGTTGTCTCATGTTTGTGCCGACACCGTCTTATAACCGTATTTCGTACTGAAATTTTGTTCTTTCTTTTGTTTAAACTTTGATCGAAAATCTAAAACAAATAAACTCCACCTCCAGTAGTACATTTTGGAGTCACATCTGCCCTTAGTTTTAATAAAAAACTATCAAGGCATGAAACATTTGAAGAGTCTCATTACAAAATGAGGTAAATCCATTCCTGTCCATTTGAAATATTTGCGATTAAAAAAGAAACTGGGATATTTTTATCATGACTTCAAGAGTAATCCTTGCTATTAAACAAGTTGTATATTTAAATGGTTTTATTTTGCTCTATCTAATATAAGACTTATTTTAGAATTTCTGTAGAATGGTGCTTAGCCTGTTTTGCAATCAAACCCTTCATTTGTATATAAAAATACAGAGATACAGCACCAAGCCATCTGAAATATGGTTTCTGGGAATCAATGGGTTAAACAGCCCAGTGAGATGGTGTGATTAATGTCTTCCCTCTCACATCTCAAGACTGCGTCCTGTACTGATCAGTCTCCTCATGAATGTTTATACTCCGCTGCCACCAAATGTTTTCCCCGTAGCTGTTGAGTTATGGATTGTGAATAGGGTAATGATGTGTTGTGGGCAATTTTGTCTTCTTCCTCTTCCCCCCCCCCCCCCCTCCCCTCTTGCCCGTACTGGTGCAAGTATCAGGGACTTTAAAGGGAAAATTCCATTCCGCTTTTATGTTGCTTCGTATGGAAACTGAAAGGTCAGAAAAGTAAGTCATTAAAAATTGGGAGAAAATTCAGACACAAGGAAAAGCTATGAAGTGTTTCTTTCAGAGAGTAAGACAAATTGGCAGATCTTTGTGATGTAAGTGTGTTAAGCAGCTCTTCTTTTGATTTGTATTTTAAAATTGTACTAATTTTCATTTTCATAAAAAACTGTGTAATATCGGGATGTAATTTTCCTTTAATCTTTTTGAGGTGGGATTGAGGTGAATCGAGTGATGTCAAAATGTTGATTTAGGATGTACAATCCTTTTCATCAATTTGGGTACTTAAGTATAAAAGTTACCTTTCTTCATCTTAGGCATTAAATATCAATATGTACGAGATATGAAACTCGTCAGACTGACGAGTTAGGTGATACGCTTGGGGTTATCAGATGTCGGTCATCTGTGATCGACAAAGAAAAGAATGTGAGATAGGCACCTTGAAGTTATAATTGAGTTTGCATGCAAAACCGTTTCCCTAACCTCTCGGCCACGGGACATCCACGGAAATGGTAAGGCAAAAAAGAAATGTATAGATATTACAGGGAGAAAAGTCAATGCCCACTCAACCAACGTGGCCGCGTGAACATGTATTGCATTGCTAGACGGAAATGCGGCCTTGTAACTACTGATGTCGCTATGCCATTTCTGGCAACTTGGGAAAAATACGTGCCGTAAACATAAAACCTATGATCGGCTGGTTTTGATACCTTGCCTTTAATCACAATTTTCAGTGTGATGACGTCATCAAAGTACAAAACAATGATGTGGTCTTGAAAGACAATTGTTCAAAGTACAACACCTTCGTCGTCGTCATTACATATTATGATCAGTTTGACAAAGTCAGCCTGCAAAATTTTGCAGCAGTCGAAGCAATATGGTCTCCAACACAAAAAAGAGGGATATGGTGTGTGTGTGTGTCTGTGTGTGTGTGTATAGGTGCGTTTATATACGAATGTGATTTCTACATGGACGATATATGTAATACAAAATTGAAGAAAAAAAAAGTAAAATAGCTAAGTATTTTGTTTCGTGATCTTGTGGGGTTCGAACCCGCACGTGTGCAACCTCACGTCTCTGAGACGTCGCCTTTAACCACTCGGCCATACGTCTCGACGAGAAAAAAAAGAGGAACGTAAACTTTTGTATGTGAAAGATGAATCAGGAATCGTTTTGTCCACATTCCATTCTCATTTTCAGTTTTAAACTGCAAAATTGTCAAACTGATAAGGAGATTTCAAAGAATAACATGCATGATTACTGCAGCTTATTGTCTCAGTTACCACACACTTAAGTTACAGAGGAAATGGAGCAAAATCATCTGAGATAAAGGTGCTTAAACGTTGTCAAGTTAATGCACATAAAAAAAAATCACCTCCCATAGAGATAACACGTAAACTTGTCTGATTTTGAGTCTTTACCTTTAATAACAATTTGAAGTATGATGGTAAGTCTTCTTGAACCAAGAGTGTGGAACGCAAGCTTCTACGTGAAAGATGAATCATGACGATCACCCGTGACCGACACATCTTCAAAGGGATCAGTTATTAGAAATGGAAGCCCTCGTGCCAAGCATATTGTCTCAGCAATTCCAAAGCAATGATACCCTTACATTTATGCATACCATAATTTCCCTCTGAAATCAATGGTAGGTATATTCATGTACAATTGCTTGCCTTGTCCATAAACTTTGCTTTACAAACTTTCAGTGAAACGTGTCATAACATAATTCTGTAACTCCATTAGCAGGGATTGACTTCATAAAGAAAGATATATCAAATTGAACGCTTAGCGCGTATAACTAAGGGGGATTTTAGCCTGATGCTCTGTTCTTCACTGCTCAGATACCAACAACACTCATTACCTACGGCTACGTATAGAGAAACAGCCATGACGAAAATAAGTTATTCCTTTTCTTTGGCAGATAGACACACAACCCCTTTAAACCACACTATAATTGACATGGAGGGACATGAAAAAGTTCATTACTACTACTGAACAGTGATGCCTTCTACTCATGTGGCACAAGATACCTCTATAGCAACATAAAACCTGTCTACAACTCCGTTATTGCGTCAAACAATAACATCCTGGAATTTCAAAGAGATGAGCGAGACGCCATACACCTGGCCTAGAGTTAATTCATTCAGTTGCCATTCCTGCTCCAGTTGAGTTATGCAAATTATTTTCCGACCTGTCTTGTGACAATATAACAGGAACAAACGTAGAGAAAAGGAAAGGGAAAAGGAAAGGTGGCAAGCGGGGCACTGTACCAAGGGCAATTTAAACAATACGTATGATAAATGAAGCAAATCCAACCTAGAGCCTCCGACAAAAAAAAAAGAGGAACTTGAGCGACTGTGTGTCGTGGGGTAGTATAATTGATAAGATAATACGATAAATGACATCGATCGGAATAAAGCTGAACTGCCAAAAGAAACACAAAGAAAGAGAGAGAAGAAAATGATAGCGTCCTGCGGGTCTCGAACATCTCGTCCTAAGGTAGTGCATAATGACCATGCAGCGCGCTAAGTGACTATAAAGCCACACGGCTGTACCGAAGATTGGATGTGAAATTTATCTTTAATCTTTTTATATATATATATATTTATCTTAAATATTTATACCATATACAACATGAAAAAGTTCATTACTACTACTAAACAGTGATGCTTTGCATTCATGTGGCACAAGATACCTCTATAACAACATATAACCTGTCTACAACTTTGTTATTGGGTCAAACAATAACAACCTGGAATTTCAAAGAGATGAGCGAGACGCCATACACCTGGACTAGAGTTAATCAATTCAGCTCTCATTCCTGCAAGTTATTTAAACATACATGTTCCTACCTATCCTGTTACAGTATAACAATAACCAATGAAGAGAAAAGGAAAGAGCAAACGAAAGGTGGCAAGCGGGACACTGTAACAAGGGGCAATTTACAACATTAAGTGTGACAAAATTAATGAAGCAAACCCAATCTCCAAACTCCAATACAAAACAAGGGAAATAGAGCAGCCGTGTTCACGGGTTACGTACACTTGATAAAGTAATACGATAAATGACATCGGAGTAAAGCTCAACTGCCGAAAAAAAAAAGAGAAAAAAAAGAAAGAACGGATAAAAGTCCTGCGGGAGTCGAACCTCTCGCCTTCCGGTATGGCGTTATGAACAACCAGCGCACTAACCGATTATGCCACATGGCTGTCCTGAAGATCGAGTGCGAAACTTAAATCTAAATACTATCGTGACAGTGTTGACTTGTGATGGCGCTATTCAACTTCCCACAAGTGGCAGCGTGGATTCGATCAATATACAGTTGCAAAGAAAAATTGGGAATCGTTACGTACAGATTGCATTCTCATTTTCAGTTTTAAATTGCAAAATTGTCAACCTGATGAGGAGATCTGAAAACATGAAATGCATGATTACTAAAGCTTGTTGTCTCAGCTACAACATATTTATGTTTCAGTGGAAATGGAGTAAAATCAGATGAGGTAAAGGTGCTTAAACGTTGTCAAGTCAATGCATGGTTTTAAAAAAAATCACCTCCCATAGACATAACACGTAAACTTGTCTGATTTTGAGTCTTTACCTTTAATCACAATTTCTAGTATGATGACGTCATCATATTTCAAAACCATCAATGGCCTTGAAAGGCAAATGTTCAAAGTGCAACATATCTGAATTTGGGGTAATATTGAGCTTAAACAACAGAGATACGAGCAAATGAATGTCAGAAACAGTACCTCAAAAAAATCAATTCCACTTTTTTGATTTAAAATGACGATATGATGACGTCATCGCGTATTCCTGGCAATACTGATACTTGGAATGTTACTTACAATTCATATACTTTTGTAATATGCAATAGAAATATAGGGTCAACGGACGATTTAAAGAGCTATGGCAAAATAAACAAAGACATGTTTTTTCACTATATTTGCAGAAAGACGCGCACGCGGAATTTCAAATTTGACGCCAGTGCATTCCTTTGTTATAGGTCGTAATCGATCGGAAATCAATGGATATTATTACTCAAAGTATCAGGAATCCAAATCAGTCAAAAAAATTGCATTTTCATGTTGCTTACGGGCTCTGCGCGCGAAATTGCGCGGACGGACGCGCACGCGAGAAAATGTTTGAAACGCTTAAAATTGTCTGAAACTTCGAGATTTCCCATTGGGAAGTCGTTTTGAGCCTTTTAAAATTTTGACGCGCGCTTACGCGCGCATAATGATGACCTGTGTAACTAGCGTTAAAAAGTAAGATAGAGCGTGACCTGAACTTCATGTCCACCGAAAATGATACAGAAATGACATCTAGTTATGAAGTTATGATCGATCATGTGACAAGGTCCGAAAATCACAAAATGGCGCCTAGATGACGTCATAGATATGTTACTGTCATGAAAACCTTATTGTGGCTAGATTTTGTCATGAGACATGTTGACTGAAAATGTCATGTTATTTCGTAATGTCATTCTTGAGATATTGACGACACAAAAGTGTCCAGAAAGAAAGAAGAATAAAAAAAAAATAAAGAGAGATTTTGACAATCACAATAGGTGATACGCTGATAGCGTATCACCTAAAAAGAAACCACTTAAATGAAAAAAAAAGACTTTCTCTTTAATTGTTCAGGCTGTGTTTCACATGACAAGTACAAAAATCACCAGATGCTAAAATCCAGTTTGCTGTATAAACCAAGCAGATGATTATGGGAACAATTCCACATCTACTGAAGATTACCAATCATATGATAGATAAGTGTAGTGCCAGTTTATTATTTTTCTTTCACTTATTCATTTCTTAATCGATCTTCTTCAAAGCTCGTATTGAGGTGAATCATGATGAAGCTTTAGACCCTTATTGTTTGTTTTTTGATGATGATAGCCCCTGTACTCTGTAGTTTACAGGGTCAAACATCATATTCTGGTTGATGTCTTGTGTGTGCCCTGTGAGCTATGCTTCTTGATGGATTTATTCAAATTCAATGAGTAGTGTGTTATTTGAAAATCTAGCCACCTGTTTCCATTGGTGTTAGCACCCTGTTCCATCTTTATACACAAATTGGTTAATTTTATAGGGTGTCCTTGACTGATTTCAGTCATTTTTTTCTTTTCTTTTTTTTTTTCTTTTATTTATTTATTTTCTTTACAAAGGTGTGTCATTATAAAATCTTGACCTGTTGCAGTTTTGACCGTGCTACCTCCATATTTCGCCTTTTATTGTGTCAAAGCCATGCACTGCCATGTTATATTTCTTGTGTGTGCCCTACCATAAACATTTTCTTGATAGATTTTGCTTCAATTTATTTTTTTAAACATCTCTCATTCATTTCTTTATCCATCCGTCATCCATCCATCCATTTGTTCATCCATCCATCCATTCATTCATCTAAAACTAAACTCTCATATTTTTATATGCTTGCATGCTGTTATAATACTTATTACTCTACACACATCAATCTGTCTTGTCTACCAACCACTTCAGTTCACTCACTCGTTTTTCACTTCTTTCCTTCTGGCTCTTCATATCTCCCATCCTCCCATTCAGCCATTAATCCATCAGTCCATCCACCCAAATGATTTTGTTTTTGTTTGTTTTGTTTGGGTTTTTTTTTTTTTGGGGGGGGGGAAGGAGGTGGGGCATATACATTCCTGTTTGTGTGTGTGTGTGTGTGTGTTAGAGACCCTCCTCAAGAACTAGCTGATCATAGATTGATGCTGGAGCCCACTCACCATTCATTTATTTATGCACCAGCTCGCAGCTAAAAATCTCTCACCAGTCCTTATATGCGTTGTATCCTGCTGAGAGTATTGTGGTTGAGCAGTAATGCTTCATTAATACATCACCATCTTTTTTCTGATCATCTCCACTCACCCTTTTAGCAGGCAAAGATGCCTCGTCATGGGTGTGCATTGTATTGTACAGGGGGAAAAAAACAACAACAACAACCATGTGCAAATCTAAGACTTAGCAGGTCTTTACAAAATGACCATTGCCCACTCTGCTTGAATGGGCATTCTGGCAAGGACCACCCACCCTTTTTACAGACAAGTGGTCAGTCACTACACTGTATTTCTTGCCTGATGGTAATCTTAACCCATTCTATACTGAATTCTGAAATCCCCATAGACTTAATATATAGGCCACCAAGTTCCCTACGGGTTAATTTGATGTGGTTTTGGGTGCCCTGGAGTACCAAATAGAAATCTGCCATTTTTGTTGAATTATTTTTTTTTTCCACCACAGTGCCCTAGGATGTAAAAGATTCCATGAAAGTTATTTTCAGTGCCTTGTGGAGGAAAATTTTGTTGCAACAATGAGCTCAAGCAGTGCAGCAGCATCATAACATCATACACACACTATGCCAGTGACCTCAGTGTCACACACAGACAGCATCAACACACCTTGCATTACCAACCATGGAAGACATAACATTTAAGTAATCATGGGACGAGTTTAGGGATAAATGTGATGTCATTGTTAGTTAAAAAATTGCAATAACATGTTAAAATGAAATATGAAATAGAAAAATCTCTTGTAAAATTTGACCATTTTACATGTTATCGTAAGGCAATCATTTTTTTTTCTTTTTTTTTGTGTGAAATGCCAATTGACATGACTTTATTTACTGACCAGTAGCTCACTTATCCTTGATTGAACTTCGTGTAGATTTCAATATGTTTTAGGTGATACTTTTGGCTATTGTCACATGACCATTGATTGTTGATTGCATCAACATGCAATTATATCAGAATATAGGGTTCAATTTGAAACTTGGGCTTTAATTTTGGAAATTTTGTAGAATGAACAGCTTGTGAGGGCCAAAACCTGTAGGTTATATTCCACAAGATGTCAAATTTGAATCACTGTCAAATTTGAAGCACTGTCCTTTGATAAACATCTCAAAAATTGCATCTCATTCTCCTATCGCCCCTAATCACGAATTGAATAGATCACCTAATTTGTCATTCTTGACAGATTTCTAAGTCTAGTCATCATCATCATTGTTACTGTGGTAAAGAAAAAAGTCATAGCATGACAGGGTTGGCATTGAGATCATTCATTATTGCTGACTGCTGACATTTGGCTGCCTTGATGGTGGTATCTAACTATACACCTTATGAACCACAAGATGGCGCTACACAATGCGGCAACATGGAATACGATGACACCCCGGGGTACAGTGTGATGCATGATTTGCCCCGGGCAAACAGAAATAGGGAGATATTCGCTTTTCTGCGAGACAGAACCACGAGTCGACGAACATTTGCTGGAACCGGGCACCTCTCACTAGAGCAGACCAATGTGTGCGAAAAGTAGTGGATGTGAAGGAGACTACACAGAGATTTCTGACCCTGATTATGGGACGTGATGAAAGCTGGGGCGGTCATCCGTCCTGCCGGTTGTGTACATGGCCGCCGGCTCAACGCATCTTTTGGCGCCCTGGAAAGGAGCAATTTGGCTCGCCGTCTTCTTTATGAGCGGGGGTGACAAGCATGGTGGAGTCCCGTGACATCGTAGGATCCTTCAGGTCTGCTCATTCATCAGTGGCCACTTGGACTTTCAAATGGGATCGTTGGCAAGTCCCTCTTTCTGAGAGTCTATTCGTTTCGATGACTATCAATTACCTGACCTAATGAGCACCCCAAAGCCATGCACTTTTCTGCATACTCTTGAATACAATGCATCAAATCATGCAAGTGGTGTTGAGAAGTGTCCCTCCTGCTCCCCCCCCCCCCCCCGAAAAAAAAGAGAAAAATGAAAATTATAGAAACTTATACGGACATGTCAGGTTAAGTGCAGCTTATGTGATATGTATATACAGTATATTGTCATATTGACAAGACTAAGTTTAGAGGAGGCTGACAGAAGCTGGAAATCTCTGAGCATGGAATTCACATGGTGCATATATCCATTTGATTGCAAGTATAGCCTCACTTTCAGGCTCCCAGCAGAACTGCAAAAACAGTCAGCAGAAAATGGTTACTTTTGCTTTCATGATCACAGCATGCCTACAACTTCAGTTTTGGGTGTGATGCTGGGTCTTGATTTGCATTTCACTCCATCTGTAGTGGCAGTACAGTTGAAGCTTTCTTGTACGTTGCCATCATTCTTTACTATCCCCTCTCCCCGGGAAAAATTACAGGACATATTTTGCGAGTCACAGTTCACGCTCTGTTTAATTTTCTTGAAGTGCGTCGCGGCGAAGCACTCTCCCATCTCTTTCTCTCCACGACGCCGATTGATATTGACTCATAATGTCGGTTTTCTTTCTTTATTGCTCTTCGTCAATAATCTAATATGTAATTGACACTCGGGGAGCAATCTGAACAGATTTTTCATTAAGGGTGTCCTGCTGGCTCGAACCCCACCCCCACGACCCTATGTTTACTTTCTATCCCAGGGGCTAGATAACAGCAGGTGCATTGGCGCCGGAGCAAAAAGTGATCAGAAAGGCAGTTTACCTCCTTCTCAAGCCTCACACAAAAAATGGAATAGAACACTAGTCCTACAATATTAATAACTCTAGAAATCCCACCCCCTCTCATTTTTGGATTGACTTGGATATGTGGGAGAATAATTTTCAGCAATAGTGCATGAACAAGTTTGTCAGCACATAATGTGTTTGAACACTTCATTATTAGCTCAGACGTATTGTTGATATAATAACTGTCAATTTCTCATTGGTTGCTGTCTCAGCTTGGTCAATATTTGCTGCCCTCTTCTGACCCAAGTTTACAGCACTACAGTTGTTGTCTTTTGTGTTTCCTTTAAGCAAGGCGTACTTATTATATTTCTTTGCAAATAGACTTGTTGCAACACAGTTTTCTTGTCATTTTTTTTTCCAATGTTAGATAGAAGACAAGATGTGCATGCAGAATATTGCTTGGATATTTAGCAGATCATACTTATACAGTCGAAAGTCTTTTTCGGAAGAAACATTTCAAAAAAAAAAGAGCATTTCATATCCATTTATATACTGCCCTTCCACTGCATATGAATTTAGGTGATGATGTCATCAACTCAAAACTCTGTCTGGCTTGTGCTCGAAAAGGTCATTCAAATCATCAAATCAATGATGTGGAAGTGGCAGCTATTTCCCCCTTAACCTGTTGAAGACTAGTCCTGAGTATTCTCTGGGAGGTGTCCATGGGAAATGCATGTTATAGTAAAATCAGCTACTGTATACGCTGTTATTTTCGCGTACAGATATTTTCGCGAATAACGAGGTCATAGACATTTTCGCGCGATGTTGTTTTCGCGAATCGACGCCGACGCTTACATTTTTATAATGCTCTATTAACACAGTGCATGGAGACATTTTCGCGTGTTGTTAAATTCGCGATCCAACTGTGATTCGCGAAAATTAAACCCTCGCGAAAATAACAGCTTATACAGTAATCCTCAATGGGTTAACTCAGAGACACTATTGCTACCTGATTGCAACATATGCACAAAGAGATGTGAGGGATACATGTTTTTCTTTGTGACTTCTTTAATATCAAAGAAGAAACTTTCTGAAGTGAAAATTTGTAGATCGGTTAACCGAAGACTTGTTAGGCCATTACTTCATTACCACAACATTGTTTCTAGTATGATCACCTGATACCTGAAAATGTGTGAAACTTTGAGAAATCAGGAAAGTTTCATTTTCAGATCTACTTATGAGGAATAGGTCAATGATTCTCTCAGTTTGATGTCACTCCCATTCATAAACCTTTTCTGTACCAGGGACTGTTGATATTGTGCAGAATGCTATGGGGTTTCTGTGCCAATTAGCATCCAGAGCACTCAAAGGGTTAACCAACAAAGCCATCTTGAAAGTGGGGTGGAATTACACTCTAATTCTGCGCTACAATCAAGGGACAAAGAATATCTATGGATGCCAAGGTTCTTGCAGACCGATGCATGTGAACTGCCTTGCATGTTCGCCAATCCTGGCCGACATCAAAACGTGGCCATTAAAGTCACTGTCACAGCTGAATAATGTACCCTAAATTGCAGCCATTTACGGGGTTGACAGCGTGCTGTAGTCTTTGGGCACAAGCTCTAGTGGGCATTAATGCTGCACTTGTAATTTTGGTAATTTCTCATGCACCACACTCATGTCAGGGTAATGTAAGTAATGAGAAGCATCATGCCGGGCATTCACCTTCCTCAGGTGTGAACTGTCATCCCCAAAAATGAAGCCCATCAAACCCTTAAGTGCGCAAAGCATAACAGGTTTGCCAAATTCATTTCTCTGTTGTGCAGGACAGAAGGGCAAAGCCAGTTTTATATCTCACAGAACTCTTTCTGCAATACATTTGAAAATGTGTTTTGGCCGCATTTTAAAGTGAAAGACTTTAATGAGCGGTATTTCTGTGCTTGAAGATTAAAAAAAAATTAAATGGAGCAAAGCATAAGTGTACAAAGATGTAAAGAAAAAAAAACTGTAATTTCACAAGATCAGAAGTTCAAAAGCAGCTGACCATGATTTTGCATACAAAGATGTTCCACTCATTAAAAATATTCATAGTTAAGGAACAGGAGTTGCCATATCTAGTTTCTACAGTTGAAAGAGAAGAAGCAGAAGTGACGTACAGAGTTTGTGTAGTCCGTAGCCCTTTGATTGTTGGGAAAGATAATTGGAACAGTTACAGTGCCGCACCCTCTAGTACATGCGGTGTATGTTTAGCAATCACAGGGGGTAGTGTGTCGGTCATTTGACCTCCCTCATCCGTAGTATGGCAAGAGAGATGCTCCGGAGATAACACCGTCTGTCATTTACGTGATCCACACTGTTGCCAATTATTAGCAAGTGTAGGTGTTATCTTGTCATTGGAGTATTCACCTAAAGGGTATTTAGGTGTTATGTTTAATTATGACCTGGGAAACATGTCGGGGCAAAAATGAAAGAAAAAGAAATATAGGTCACAACCTCCTCTGTGGCTCTGCAAAAAAAAAAAAAAAAATCAAAAAAAAAGTCACACAATTCAAAATGTATCAAAATGATCATCATATTTCCTAAGTCTCCTTGAGACTGTTCATAGAGATGGTATATGGACGTGACATGTTTTTTTAGCGTGATCCAGTTATTTATACCTCATTTGCACCAGCTCCTTGTATTCTGGTATGCCAGTGAGCAATGGGGAAGAGGGTTAGTAACACAAAGGACTATGTATGGGACTACAAGGTTTTCCACCAGATGTTTACCAGTATAAAGCAATGTCATGCTTATGACCTGTATATATGCAGCATCTGCCGTAGAATCCTATTTGCAGATACCTCCAGGATGTACAGAAAGACTTCATTTACAGATAAAATATTTGCACAGCACAGTAAGAAGGAAAAACAGTACAATTGAGCAGTATGCGAAGCTGTATTGTGCAGCACACACAAATGTATACATGAGGTATTGAGAGAATGCAGTTTATCAAATGACGTCTGTCTAGCTGAGTTGTTGATTACAGTTTGCTGGTTGATTTTGGATTATTGGATGTACTGGTGCTGAATTGGCAAAAATTGTTATTTCATGAGTGGCCGACCATTTCAGTGGCCTTGCCGAAACTGACTATTGTGTCAGGATTAGTGTAGTCACTTTGATTCGCAGACATGGCTTTGTTAAAATGCCTCTGAAAGAATATGTTTGTGTGTGTGTGTGTGTATATGTGTGTGTGTGTGTGTGTGAGTGTGCATGGGCATATACCATGTTATCTAAAAAGCCAATGAAGACATGAGCAAAATATGCACCACTTTCAATTTGATCATACCCTTCCTTACTTTGTTGTCCATGGCAACCGATGCCAATGAGAAGAATAATCATGCATTTAGGGCAGTTAATGAGGTGAATTTGTATTCCACATAATTCTGAAAAGCCATAGTCTGTGAAATTTTCCCTGGTATGACTTTTAATGCAGGAAGCATTGCAGAATAAATTTGGGTACACACTTCAAGTTTTGGGCACAAAAGCTGCATTGTGTGCATTTTTGCCTTGTTTGTGCTGGTGATGCTGCAGCAATATGATTATCAAGGCAAATTTAAGGTGAAGCTGTGCATTCTCAAGCTCTTTGGCATTTTCCAAGTAGTATGACAGACAATGACTTCCACTGACCGGAAACATGTTGAATGTTCCAATCTCAAAAGGTTGCAGATGCTAATTTTGGCAGCTACAACCTCCATCAATAGCCCTTCAAGCCATTATGATTGAACATGATACAGATATTGTCTTTTTAGAGATGTAATAAAACACTTGACATCCCTCCAGTAGTTAAATTTCCCCCCAAGAGATTATATCTCCTGGGAGCGTGCAGTGCTCAGAAAAAGATATTGCCTCGAGGGGAAATGCAACTCCCAAGGGGACTGCCTAAATATATTACAATGATAAACAAGGCAATATATATATTATATTTTATGGTCTGCTTAATTACACATAATTCTATTCTAGTCCCATTGGCAGCCAGTCAAATTGAGGAATTGTTTTATCTAATGTGATTTCACTGCTTGCAATGTAATGATTTTCGATCCTCGCTGCATTTGTCACGTTATTGCATTAAGACGAATCACCAACCAGCATTGATGTAGATCATTTAATATTCTGTGATGTTCCCTCCCCTGCCAGTCATAACCCAGATGATAACACACACTTAAGTATGAGCAAAAAATTCATACACATATCCATATTTTCTCACCCACCTCCTGGATCGCACTCCATTGCCCAACCAACCCCCCCCCCCCCCCATTAAAAGATGAAATAAAGCAGCATAGGGAATCAAAAGTGAGACATGTTTCTGTCATATTCAGATGAGTTACAGACTGGTCCGGAAAGGCCTGTATCCGTGGTAATCGACTCCAGTTGCCAGACACACTCCCACATTCCCCCTTGGTTCCCCCCGTCGGTAATAAGCAGCTTAAGGTCAACATGTTTGCAAATTCATTGACTCGATCAATGATTAATCGCCAAAATGGAGCACGCCTCGTCACGTTCAAAAGCGAAATTGTTGGTTGTGCAAAATGCCAGCGGAATATGGAAGCTCTGTTGCTTCCCCGACAAGAGGCGGCTGCAGGAGCAGTCTTTGATGGCTGGGATTCGTTTTCGTTTCTTTTTCGGTTGTTGTTGTTGTTGTTGTTTTATGTGTGTGTGTGTGGTGTAGGACAGGCTCTGTGGATAGATATTGTAGAATTGCAATGTAAGAATGGCTGATTAGAGTGGAAGCCGTACATACACATTTACTCCATAGACCTACACGTAGGTTATATGGTTATGTCATTTGTGTCCATATGGGATGATGCGAAGCAGAACTCTTGCAGTTGCATTTCTCCAATGGGATTATGATAGTGTATGGGATTTGTATGGAATTGCATTGTTAGCAGAGTTTTGTGTATCACCACAGCCATGGTATATATGCAATTGTTAAAGGACCAGCCCTGTTGGGCTGTGTTTATTTTGTATTCTTCAGTGGAAAGGACAAAGGGGAATGTATATTGTGAGAAGACCAAATTATGATTTGAATGAATCATCAGAACATAGCATTTAAATCATGTATATGTGCATATCAATCCATAAAAAAGTCACAAATATACCTGAAATAAGACATACATTTAAGGATGTCTCACATGAATTTTTTTTTTCTCTTTATGAGGTATGTCAAATCTGAAAGTGATGTGAATGTCTGCATAGGGTTCATTGTACTTGCAGTCATCATGTGATATGTATGCCTTCCATTTCAATGTGATAGACTTGGAGTCTTCTTTCCAACATTGGGACATACAAGAAAAGGGGGTTAGCATAGGAGTCATTAGGGAGCCGGGAATGTTGTGCCTGTTTTTTTTTTTTTTCCTTCTTCTTTTTATTGACTTCCCTGCTTACAGAGTCTGTTATCAAAATTGATCAATGATGTCTCTACTGGGAAGCAGGCTAAAAGCAGGTGGGCAGGTGGCTTTGATGGAGGGGTGAATGAAGGAGGGGGGGGGGGACAGGAGGTATGACCAGACATGCTGGGTTTTTTTTTAAATCCTCAATATATTGTGTGTGTGTGTGTGTGTGTGTGTGTTTGCGTGTGTGTGTGTGTGTGTGTGTGTGTGTAGCAGTATGGTTTCTGTGACTCTCATTTCCAGGAAATCGATGCAGCTGGCCCAACAGAAAGAAGAAACAATCATGTAGATTGATGTTAAAGGTGTTCGATACATGAATGTGGTGCAGTGCATCTAGGCCTCCCCACCGGGCATAAACCTACCCACCGACCATGCCTCCAAAGCCCATGCCCTTTGCTTGATACACCAGTGCCTACATAGACTTGGCCACCTGTGCAAATGCATTGCATACTGGGTCACTTTATGCACTGAGATGTACATGTATGTCGTATTATTGGGAGCCAGCCGATATTTGCAAATCCCCCTTTGCTGAATGTGCAGGATAGCTGCAAACGGTCACCCCACAATGGTTATTATTAAGTGTGCAGAGGTACAGCGTTGGATCCTGCGAGTCCAGCACCACTCTTCCATACACATGATGTTAAAGTGATAAACAGTGTGGGTAGGACACCCAAAGACTGAATGATAACCCGTCCACCTCCTCCTCCTCCTCCTCCTCCTCCTCCTTCTGTCTCTTCCCTGAGACTTCCACATCTACCAAAGATAATGATAAGCTTCGCCCCCCTTGACTCTTCACACCAGCTGTTTGCCAGGCAACTTCTGTTGACTCTGCACGTTTACTGACTGTTACTGCTGTGGCTGTCAAAAGAGCTGCTACAGTAGCTGTTGACAATGTCATTCTTTGTCAGTTAGGTGAATGGGGCAGGGGGGAGGAGAGGGGCATTAGAGGGGAACTGGGAGGGGTTAGAGGAGCAGGAAGGGGAGGGGAATGAGAGGAGAGAAGAGGGGAGGGGGGGGGGGAGATGGGGAGGGCTTAAAGAAAGGGGAAGGGAAGGGAAGGGAAATCAGTCGTGGGTGTAGAATGGTATGACTGGCTCTTGCGTGGCATCTTCATCAGTCATGTTTAAGGAATGAAATGTTTGTATTGGTACTTGGCAGATCAGTGTAGATTTGTCAAACACAGTTCTACAGTTATACGACTGGTTGTGCTCAAATTCACTTCATAAGCCAAAGTGGCATGAAGATGCCAAAGTGTTGAGAGGGAATAAAATGAGATTCAAATATCGCTTCCCTGTCTCAACACTTCTGTAGTTTTGGCAACAAGCAGGATTTTTACCAAGACTCAACAATTATTGATAAAATGCAGAGTGACTGCACAAGAGAGTGAATTCCTGAAATATATTACATGAGTTGAAGTACTTTATGCCTCCACAAAGCTACTAAGTAGTTTGTGTGTAGGAATTGAACACAGTTTCTTTACTTCATAAGATTAATATGTTTTTTAATGATTTTTTTTTCTTATGAGACAAGTGAATCAGTGTGTCAAATGTATGGAATTTTGTTATTTTTACTTTGAAAGCATTTTTTTAAAAAATGTGAATCAGTGTATATTGATACAGTGTGTGTTGATCTGTAAAAGTTGGCAATCCTCCTTGCATGCCTTTGTAGGGGCCTTCTGCCCAACTTATGCACCTGTGAATCATGTGAGGCAAGCACTAGCTAGGGAAGGCCAATAAGATAGCAGAGATAAACTATAAGTAGTGCTCCTAATGACATCTGCAACAAGTACATGCGTTCAATGTAGTGGAGGGGCACCCACTTCCATTGCACTAGCATAAGAAATGCAATCCAAGTATTGAAGCTCACATTTATATCCCCTTTCACCTATGGACATAACACAAACTAAACACATTGATGTTTGAAGCATTACTGGTAATAATGCAAATGCTAGGGAAGGCCAATAAGATAGCAGAGATAAACTATAAGTAGTGCTCCTAATGACATCTGCAACAAGTACATGCGTTCAATGTAGTGGAGGGGCACCCACTTCCATTGCACTAGCATAAGAAATGCAATCCAAGTATTGAAGCTCACATTTATATCCCCTTTCACCTATGGACATAACACAAACTAAACACATTGATGTTTGAAGCATTACTGGTAATAATGCATACAAAATGTTTGTTAATACAGTTGTACACAAGACAATTTCAAGTAGAGATTATAAGTTTAAAGTCAGTATAAAAGTACACAATGTGATAGATACAGTCTGAAGGTAAATGATACTCAATATGACATAATAATGCAGGAGATGAAAAAAAAAAGAATGAAGTGTCTCTGCAATTACAAGATCTTATGTCTCTTAGTGGGAGGAACCTATTTAAAAGGTAATAAGCTTTTGATAGGTCCCTCGGGGCATATGCATCAAGACAAAGAGATATTACTTCTCTAAATAAAGACATTTTCTGGGAAAGTAATACGGGAAATAAATCCAATCAATGTTAAGATGTTGAATGATTTAAGGCCATAGGGAAAGCAGACTCTCAGACACTCATGACGTTTATGAATTTTTATATTTAGCACAGCTGAAGTGGAAATCTGACGAGAATATGTCTAGTGAGAGATAAAAGTGAATACCAATTTGACAATGACTGAAGAATACTCATTTTCATGATGTCGTCGGTTGAGAAAGATAAGGGCATTAAGGTGCCACTAACGCTATAGGGCTAGCAGCGCTTAACGTTGTAGTGTTTCATTACTTTTGAAATCACATTAGCCTCTGAATGGAAGACTGTGTGAGGTCTATGTATGACTGCATCAAGCTTGAATATGATACAGCATGCATATGTTATATACAGTTATTACAATTGTGCTAAATATCTCTTGATATCAACCAACATTGTACCTAAATTACCTAGTAATACATTCTTGGATGGAGAGATAGATATATCTTTACAGAAGAGAAAAAGAGATGAGAGAAACATACAAATATGGTCTGATCTACAGGGGATTCTTTAGATTTTGAATACAAACCAGAGAATGGAAGAATGCATTGATATGAATATATTGATAGATTTGCACAGTTTGCTTTGACAGGTTAATGTAAATATATGGGATGGGGGCGGGGGGGGGGGGGGGGGGAGGGGTGATGATTGGGTCCTCCTGCAGGTATGCCCAGAGCTCAGTGAGATGGTAAATACATACATACATACATACATACATACATACATACTGCCAAGTTCAGCCAGTGTACACTATGTCCCCCCCCCCAAAAAAAAAAAAAAAATACGACCAGATTTCCGCATTGATAACTTTCAGTATGATTACACTGTCTGAATGCTATTTCAGGTCTAAACATAAAACATATTACCTATATTTTGCAGGAAACCCCATTCAGTTTGGTGAAGTTTTCACAGAGAAATGTGGATCATTGCCAAGCATGTCATGGGTCTGTTTCTTCCAAGTTTAGCGCTTGGATGCCTTGGAAGTGCATATTAATGTGTGAACACACTACAGAACTTGGAGGGAAGGGATTCCTGACATGCTCTACAAAGATCCTCATTTCTCTTTGACCGCTGAAGCAAATTGGATGGGGTTTTCTGTAAAATGTGGGTGCATGGTAAGTCATAGTTTCATACCCTGAAATTGCAGTTGGATTGATTCACTATTTTTAAAGTTATCATTGTGGAGGGTCCCGTTGTAATTTTCTTTTTTTTTTTTTTTTTGGGGGGGGGGGGACATGCAGTACAATTAATGATACTGATACAAGTGCAAGCAGTGACTCACGTGTCGTGTCATAACAAACACCTGTTTGAATTTTCCAAGCTGGCATACTAATTTGGAGGAAGTGATGTTGCAGTGCGAGGCTGGACGGACCAGCCTTCTCCTAGTGCAATCCATCAAATGTGAACTGCAGTCATGAATATTTCCTTTCACTGCTGCAAGTCTCTGTATAGCCGATTTGTTTGGCTGCAGCATTGGGGCTAGTGAAAGGTTAGTGGGAATTGTCCATCCAGAAAAAAAGGCATGATTACAAGTTTTGTACATATGACTCATCTTTGACGGGGGGGGGGGGGGGGGGGGGGGGAGGGGGAGCAAGATGCTGATCTTGTCACAGGCAAACCTTGTAATATTTTGATATGACTCTCTGAATGCGAAGATGAAGAACTGCCCTACAATTTAGCACACTTTTTTTTCCACATATGTTCATTTTTACACTTAGCTCATGCACTTTTTGTACTTATTATTGAACAAACTATATCACTATAGAGAATTGTGTTGGTTTAATAGCAAAAGGCTCTTAAAAGGCAAACACGTACACTGATAGAAATGCAAATAAATTGATTTGTGAAGTGAAAGAGGTATTCAGGAATATTGACATACATATTCATACACATTAAATATGTTCAATTGATAAATAAGAAAGAAGGATAGATGACAGAAATAATAAAAAGATGGTCATAAGTATACATAGTAACACAACGTTCTGTGTTCTTAACCCGTCGAGGACGGACTGATTTTGCTACGACACGCATTTCCCATAGACACTTGCCCGAGTATACTCGTGACTCGTCATCGACGGGTTAAGCATGCTTGCTTGAGCCTGGGAGGGTGTAGCTGTACATCGAGTATGTATTATAATGAGTAAATCTCAGCTTATCCTTTCTCACAGCTGAGGTTCGCTTGTTATGCGATGCACTTTGTGAAAAATGCATGACAGATGACTTATTGCGTCGGCATTTGAAAGAGAAAAAAGCCCCCCCCCAAAAAAAACAAAGAACAAAAAAAAAACTGCCATCTCCCTCTACGGGGGAGCGTATAGAGCAGAGACAGCATACAGATTCTTTTGATGTCTCACTGTGGATGGAAATTAAGTGGAATTTTTCATCACATTGCACTGAAGGCATGGATGATGTCAACCCACACTCCTCTATCACCCTCCCTCCCTTTCAAATACTCTGGATTTGTTTGGGTTTTTTTTTGTGTGTGTTTGTGTGTGTGTGTGTGTGTGTGCGTGTGTTTGTATGTCTGTGCCTGTATGCGTATTTTGCGTGTTTCGCCAGGGGTCTGTACATCAGAACAGGGTGAATGGATGAGCAGTGTTCAAACGGAAAACAGGATATTATCCAACGGATGTGGAATTCTTGGTGGCGAACCACAAATGCGCGGAGCATACTGTGAATATCTAATGAGTGGTTGCCTCAAAGGGGTGTGCATGATATGTACTTCTTCCCCGTACCCCTTCCAATTTTTTTTTTTGCTCCCCCTCCACACACACACACACACACACATACACTTGTAAAGATGCTTCAACCAGGGACATGATAGTTTGCTCGAGGTAACCAGGCATGTATCCAGTCATTTGTGTGTAAAAAAAAAAAAAAAAAATCTTTTTCACAATAAATTGACTCATTAAAATTTGAACCATAAAAATAATTCTTAAATTAAGTTTGATAAGGGAAAAAATAAGACTTCATGTAGTGTATAGGTGCAAACACAGTGATCAAGGATACATGCAAATATTATCAAATTTCCCCATTTGAATAGAAAGAAATCTATTCACCTAAATACAGGTCCTAAATATGCAGAATGGGCAGGTCCATTGTATACTCCTAAAGGTACCTCTAGGACCTTAATAGGCACTTTTTCATATCTTTTTGATAGATATCAGGCACTCATATATGCCCCTTGTGCAATGTATACCGGGTTGCCTAGAGTGAAACACTACAATATCCCTGATTGAAGCTGTTAACCTGTTGAGGACGGACTAATTTTGCTACAACACGCATTTCCCATAGACACTTGACAGAGTATACTCGGGACTCGTCCTCAATGGGTTAATGAGAGCACACATGCACACACGCACCCCTATACAGCAGCAATCATGGATGCCAAAGGTAGCTTTTTTGGATCACTTTCAGCAGAATAACGTAAAGCATGTTTATACCAATACAGCTCCCCGTCTTTTTGCAAGCCAGTCCTGATACTACTAAGTATTTTTGTATGGAAGGTGACTAGCGGAAATGAAATAATACATCTGAATTCTTACCTCATGATCAGCATGGCATCCAATTGAAAATAAGAAAGAAAAAATTGTCTCAATCTGTATGTATATTGTCTGTATCTCTCTATATGCTTTTTTTTTTTTTTTGGTTGTTCCATGCCACAAAAAGTTTGCAAAGACTCATCAGCAGTAAAGTCTTATCTCTACCAAAGCATGGCAAAGCATGGCCCTTTTTCTATGGTGTCAGCTGGGGTTGTAAACGCTGGGGCCTGGGGTTTGCCCGAGGAAGTGGGCACAAAATGCCTGTAGGTAGAATGTTTACATGTGTGGGAGTGTTTGTGTTGGGTCCGACTACCAATTGTGTGGCAGCAGAGTGACGAGAGGGTAGGGCTGGGGGCTGGGGGTGGGGATGGGGGCAGGGAGGGCTAGGGGGTTAGTGTACTGTAAAGTGCGGGGGAGGGGGGGGGGTTGCAGTGCGTGTTCAGAATAACATATGAATAAAGTGTTCAAAACATATTAAAGAGGTCAGGGGACAATACTGTCCCAGTCTTCCTGAAGTAAATAGCGCCCTCACCAAACATGAGATGAAGCCGTCATTATTCCTCTTCTCAATAAAACATGTTGTATTTAGTGATTCAAATCAGAAAGACAATTCAATTTAGAATGAAAAAGAATTGAGACGTCCCAGTAGAACATACAGTCCACCGTGCTTGGACTCATCCATCAAGGCAATAGAAGTGAATTTCTTTTCCAAATGTAGAAAGACAAGCTGTTTAGTTTGGTCTCTTGTTATACCAAGCCTGTGGGGGGGGGGGGGGGCATGCTAAATGGGGAATGGCACAATCATATGATTTATATTACTTTTTTCAGAGGTGTTCATTGAGGTTGTTTTGTGTTGTGTTCTGACATTCAAATGTGTCTTCACTAGGTTTAAAGGCATTGGCGTGGTGTCACCAAAACTGTTGATTATTTTGTTGCTTGTAAGTCACTTCTCAAAGTAATAAACTCATCTGATATCTACAAATGAAAGTGTAATTTAGAAGGAAATTGATTAGAAAGTTCTGCCTTTTTGATGATATAGTGATATAGTCCACATAGCTTTTTTGGGGTGCATTTAGATGCACAAAGTGCTTTCCAGGTTGAATCAGTTTCTGTATAGAATCATCTCGGTGAAGGTAAATTTTTATAAAAGAAAAATGAATGTCCTTTGTCACTCTTTTCTTTAGTGTTCCTAGTGCTCAGTTACTTTGAAAAACACAAACACTTGTGTGAATAACTAAAATTTTCTGCTATGTTTTGCTTCCCAAGTTTGAGTTGATTAATGTTTGTGCATTTCTAATCAAAACTGAGAAACACCATTATAGAGACATTGGTATTGTTTTGTTTTGCCAAAAGCTATCTCATCAATGAAATTACATGGAAAGAAGACTTTGTTTGTGTGGGAGGGGGGAGGGGGATCAGAATAAGTTGACAATAGAAGATGCCCTTAACTCTCTGTACACCACAATGCAAACTCCCTGTATGCCACATCATTCCGAAACCACAGGGCACGGGCACTTTGGAAAACATTTTGTTTTTCCAAAGTCATCTAACTTTTCTTGAAGCATTTGTGCTGGAAATCCAGTACAGCAAAGTTCTTGAGAAAATTTGCAAGCTTCCCTGCGATGTAAATTTCATGACAAAGCTAATGGCTATGCTGCTTCCCATGCACTGTGGCATACTGCAATTCATTGATTGGTTGTGCCCAGTAAGTTGTGCGCTTGAGCAAAATATGTGAAGTTGGCAAGCCATCAACAAAGATGGGTGTGGGAACATGGCACAGAAAGAGTTAAGAACTCAGAAAAAAAAAAAAGCACCATATTTTCCATATGTTTGTGAAGCAGCATATGTTTTGTAAAAGCAAAATATTATAACAAGTGGTGTTTGTGAATACTTTTTAGGCAATGTAAAGTTTTTGCTTGTTTGTTTTTGTTTGTTTGTTTGTTTGTTTTTTTGAGGGGGTGGGGGATGGGTTTCCAGTTGAAGCCTTTTGTTTTTGCTTAGATATTGAGGCAGGGGAGTACAGGCAGTAAATGTCAAGACAGTGTGTGTGTGTGTGTGTGTGTGTGCTTGTGTGCTCCTATAGCTTCTAAGAGGTATCTGGAGTATTGATAAGAAAGTGGAGTGTTTGTTGGTCCCATGACCAAGCTATCTCCTGCTTGTTCATCATCTTAACCAAATAAGGTGTGTCCCATAGTGTAATGCTGGGGCTTCAGCATGCTGACTCCTGCAGTTGTTCTGTTGAGAGTGGGCAGTGGGGCCTTAATACTTCTTCCACTCAATCATTCTCTCTCTTTCAGCATCCCAGCCCTTCCGTATCCCCCTCCCCATCTCCATCTTTCTCTCTTTGCCAGTCATTAACTCTTGTGTCTAAATGTGTATTTTATGTGTCTTTCTCTCCCTCTCATATCTATCTCCCCTCTTTCTCTATTTTCTATCTATCTATCTATCTATCTATCTATCTATCTATCCATTTGTCTATCTATCTATCTATATATCCATCTATCAATCTGTCTATCTATCTCTGACTCCCACATCTCTTCCTATCTTTGCCTGTCATTAACTCCTGTTTCTGTGTGTGTGTCTCTCTGTCTCTATATCTATCTTCCTTCTCTCTCTCTCTCTATCTATCTCTTACTCCAGTATTTCTTTCTCTCTCTCCTTCTCTCCATATATTTCTATCTTCCCTTCTTTTTCTATCTGTTTATCTATCTCTGACTCCTGTATCTCTTTCTCTCTCCTTCTTTCTATACATTTCAATCTGTTATCGCTGACTCTTTCTCTTTCTCTCTCCTCCTCCCCCCCCCCCATTTCTTTATCTATCCATCTATCTCTTCTCTCTCTCCATCCATACCATCTCTTGAGTACATACTGATTATCATTACAGCTGTGCCCGATACAAGCCTTCATGTAGGAGGATGAAGCTGACGGGAATACGAAATCTGTGCCATGTTCAGATGGAAGTTGATATCTTTCTTTCACAAGGATTGTGTGTATGTGTGTGCTTGACCTGTGGCTTTTGAGCAGCCTGAACCCTTCCAGGGGGGTGTTTTATAAAGCTGTTCTTAAAGTTACAAACAACTTAAGAACGACTAGGGATCAGTTCTTGTGCTGAATTATTGAAATTTTGATAAGCATAGCACATCAGAACTGATCACCAGTCGTTCTTAAGTCGTTCATAACTTTAAGAACAGCTTTATGAAACATCCCCCAGGACTCATTGACACATGATGCCACAAAGTCGTGTGTGGTTTTGATGGTTTTGACATAATGTACAGGGATGCTCCACTCCCAAGTTCAAGTTGACTGTATGAATCAAGTAAAATCAAAGAAACTACAGACTGATCCCACCTGGCAGTAAATCCACCATTTCTGTGGTGTCCCATGCAAGTACGCATATGTGAATGCATGATATATATCGAGACTAGCTCACACCCACTGCAACATGTATCATTGATCCAGAGTACGCATGCGTGAATGGGACATCGCAATAATGGCAGATTTTGCTGCCTGATCAGATTGGCCTATATACAAAATGTACATGTATTTGCAATATTTTTTTATGTGTAGAGCGTCAGGTGTATTTTTTTCATGGATGGCGCCCTCTATTGAACACTTCATTGTTGCAAATTAACGACTCCTGTCTCTCACTCTATCTGCAGAACACAGTGGACAAGTTGATCAAGAAGACCAATGTCTCATCAGTGTGGGTACTTCATCTTGGAGGGAACAGTTTGCTGAAGCACTCACTGTTAGTGCAGGTACGTATGTACGGAGAAACTCGAATGTGGGAGTTTCTTCTTCCAGCATCTGAGGTGGAAGGAAACATAGAGACTAAGGGTGCGTTTGAGCGCTCTAAAGCGAACCAAAGCATACTGAACTGTACTGTGCTAGATTTGGAGCGTTCAAGCACTCTGTGGAGAAAGCGTACCTCACGAGTTATTTTTAGAGGAGGTCACACATTTTGTAGCAAGAGGGTCATTCACCTGGCATGCTGAAACTACTTACAGATGTCCCGAACAAAGAGAATGAACTCTGTGCATTATAACATGTGCATATTAAGCACATTCTTCACATGCAAAGTTTTTGGTACGCTTTGGGTACCCTTCTTTTGGAGCACTTCGGAAGTGGTCCACTTTTGGCTCGGTTCAGTTTAGTATGGTACACTGGCATGGGTTCGGTACGGTTCAGTTTGCTTCAGGAGGCTCTCGAACGCACCCAAGTGTGAAGGACAGCATTCACACTGCATAGAGTACAGTAATCTGCATGTGTGCCACAAGAAAAGGGAGAGTGGGTTTGGGAAGGGGGCTGGGGTGGAGGAGGAGTGTTGTCAAGAGAAAAGGAAAAGACATGCTGTCAAAGACAAAGTGCACATGAAGAGATCTATTTCTCTTCAACAAATGATGTCACACATCTTTTTATTTTTTCTCTTTTTTTTAAAGGGACTGTGTACAGTACTGGTTGAGGTGGAATTCATGTTTTGAACATTCCTAGGTGAGATAATGAAAAGCCTCTTATGAAATATGAAAGAGCATGTAATTTTAAGAAGGATTCAACGTTCATTTGATGAAAATTGGTTTTCAAATGGCTGAGATATCCAAAAAAGTGCTAATGATAAAAGGCGACATGCCACAACTTTATCAGGATCTCTTTGTTTCACCTTGTTTTTGGATATCTCAGCCATTTCAAAACCGATTTTCATCGAATAAACTTTTGATACCCCTTAGAACCGCATGCTCTTTGACATCTCATAGAGTGGTTTCTGAATATCTCGCAAAACGTTAAAAGCTAAATCCTCACCTCGACCAGAACTGTACACACCCTTTAACCCAGTGAAGACTGCCTGATTTTGCTGCAACACACATTTCCCATAGACTCTTGCTTGAGTATAATTGGGACTACACGCGTAGTCTTCAAAGTGTTAAAATGGGGGGGGGGGGGAAATACCTGATTTTGAGAAGATATGGACTGTACGTCACAGAACACATTTCTGTAATGTGCAACTGGACAGAAATGTAATCGAGGGGGCATAAGGGTAAGGTTCATTGTCACCTGACATTTTGACGAACCAATGAAGACTGTCCTCACATCTCTGTTTATCTTGCTGTCCAGTCAAGAATGGTGTCTAATGAAGGCTTGCTTAATACCAGGTCATGCTGCTCTACCTTGACCTTCAACTGTTCTGGTCATCAAGCAGCTTTTACTTCTCTCTCTCTCAAAAAATGAAATGAAAAATAAAATACAAAAATAATTAATTAAAATAAATGAATGAATAAATAAATAAATAAATAAATAAATAAATAAATAGATAGATAAACAGACAAACAAATAAATAAATAGACAAATAAATAAATAAATAAATAAGTGAATAGATGAATAAATAAATGAATAAAGAGAAAATGAGACAGTCAAATGGCAGAGTAAACATACCTCAATCCAGCACGTGTGGCAACTTTTCAAAGTGCAGTGGGTGTGACAATGTTTCATTTCACATCTTTGTGTTGGTAAAGGGTTTTCATAATGTACATAAGAAGTAAGGACGATCCTGACCCTGAAATGTGTTGACACTTCTGGCGGACCCCAAATATGACTGACCTCTGACCTCCTGAGCTCTGGGGTGTGTTTCATACAGAATTCAAGTCAATCTTAAAAGCTAAGAACAACTTATGGAATTATGGTATGCCACTGGTTGTCCTGTTTAGTTTTTTTAATGTTTTTCTGAATCCACTACAAATCATTACAAAAATTTACAAATTTCTTTGTAATTCATTTTATTTTGTGTACCAATGGCTGCGTGAAACAGTGTCCAAAATTGTCATTTCCATTAGGAAGTTAGAATGCCCTTGAAGACACATACAGCATACCATGATTCTGAGCTGATCTTAAATTTTAAGACGGACTTAAAAGATTCTTTATGAAACACCGCCAGAGGTTGAAGTGAAATGGCATTGCCAATACTGAGCTCGCTTTCTTTGGCACCGACAGTCACGCCTCATTTAAAACGACTCCAAAAGTTGCACACGAGGATAGAGCCTCGCTAGTACAGTGTAGCAATGCAAATGATGCTGAACGGTCAGATCTAGATTCACACATTAATGATTAACTCGTCATAACTCGATGTGAAATATCAGATCTATGCAATTGCAACCACTTATCACCTGCTGGAAACTCCGTGATATGGGCAAATATGGAGTGTTGAGGATTTTTTTGGAACATAGGTTCCTCTTAGATAACAAATCAATGTGTACTTGACAGTGATGGAGTTAAGCAGTCAGTACCATGTATTGCCAGTATTTCTTGTAATTTTTGTAATTTCCTATCGTCATTATAATATATATATATATTTTTTTTTTGGGGGGGGGGGGGAAGGAGGATGCCCTACTCATGCCAAGCTGAGGAATGTTACATGAGTTTTCACAAACAGGTCATGGAAGAAAAAGGAGAAGTTAACCAGAAAAAGTAGGAAGTAGAAGAATATGACTGCAAGTGTACGTATACCAGTGCAGTACAACATCTATATGTATACATGCAATTACTCAAAATTCAGTGTCATGTGCTCTGGTGAGGGTATTGTTCAACACTTGGTTTCTAGATATGGGCAGACAAATTATGTATTGGAGTCCTCTCTAGCATCTATTTCTACACAAATGTCAGAGGGCTTTGGCCCCTATTAAATTACATCCAATCTTGGCTGGAAGATCGTATCTGAACCACATGTTATTGTCTCTTCGTGTTTTCCCCATATCCTGCCCTTACAACTAGCATAGTATCGAAATCGGCCCTCCCTCCTTCTTTTTTTTTTTCCAGGTCAGTTGTAGGGAGAGCAGATTGAAATTGGCAATTTGGAAATTTATGAACGTCTGAGCGTACCAGTGCGATGGGGTCGTTCGATTTGCATGTAGATGCGGCCTGTCGAGATGTAGAAATTGGGGTTGATGTTACCGTGGTAGCTGCTCTCCTGCTATTAAAGAAACATGTTAACCCATGGAATGTGCATCGAAAATATTTGGGGACCGAGATTATTGAGAAGACTATGGCATGCGTGTCTGTAAAGACACCTGATGATTTTGATATCTTGCCCTTTCATTATCTCTTCTTCCTCTTTCTCTTTCTGTGTTTTATGTCTGAGCTGTCTATCAGCTAGTGATTCCTATTCTTATTTCCCTTGCAGAATTTAGGAGTATACTTTAGGAAAATACAACTGAACAAAACAAAGATGAAAATGATGATTGGGTGGTCCTTATGGTTAGAAGAAGGCATGTACTGGTACAGGCACTGTTTCTTTTCATTGTTATCTGTGATATTTGGCCAAGAGATTTATATTGTTGTTGTTGTTATGGCTGTTGTTTTTGACAATATGCAGAACACTTTCATCAGTTGGGGAGATCCTACAATAGGAGATTCAAGCTTCTACCAACCTGTACACTAAAGGTTGGTAGAAGCCTGAATCCCCACTTGTTTTTGGCGTGTAGATGAACGGAGAATTATTTTCACAAAGAGCTTGTGTAAACACAAAGAGAGGTTTCTGTTGTACTCAATTCTCCATGAGGTAGATCACCGCTTCATTCTGTATTTGCCATAGATTAATTCGTCGGTTGAGAATGAGAAGAGCATTAAGAGTTGTCTTGAACACTATGGGTTTAGTGGCAACTTATCACCCTTATCATTCTCACATGACAAATTAGAAAAGGAGGAAACGGCATGGAAAATTTGAGCCTCTCGCCTACTGCTCACTAGGCTGTGGTGCTACCTTCTTCGCTGAAGCCAGTTGGTGGTAGTGGCATGATAAACTGGAAACAAATAACCAATGCCTCCACCATTTTTCTTCTTCCTCTTTGGTCTCATTTATGATTCACGAATGCCCAGAGAGACATGTTCAGTGAGCAGAACATGACTGGTTTAAATCCCAGGCTTGTTTCTCAATAGATCTTTTATCAAATTCAGATCAAACGTGATCTCACTGGCATGAGCTACGGCAAGAACCTCTTTTCATGATTTATTTTTTGTTTGCAATCTCTGCTTTTCTCTGTGGCATGATCAATTCAAGGAGAAGGGTTCAATATTATGCCATGTGCTTTCAAAGTCCAGATTGAAATTTTAGTCTCTAAAGATTTGCAGCTATTCAAATGCAACAAAGGAAACTACAGCACAGAAAAAAACTAGTCTGCAATTGATCTATGCATCTTTCTGTGTTTCCTTTAGTCCATTCCAGTTATTGTTTGTGCATCAAAGCCTGTTAAACAGCAAGGGCAACATAAATCATGTCCAGAACAATAATGGTGTCTGTGTGTAATTAGGTGCCCTCTTCGAGTATAGCCATTTCAGTCTGTCACTTTGATCCAGTGCGTGGTAGTGTTTGAACTTTTTTAAAACTTTGTCTGAATCTTCGCCCTCACTCTCATGATGTACCTGTTGTTGCCCCCGGAAACCAGGTGACGACGATGCAGATGGGGAGGAGAAGCTGCCTTCCTGTGCTGACTATGTGATGCACTTCTTGACCATCTTCTGGAAGATCCTGTTCGCGTTCGTCCCGCCGACCGACATCGGCGGTGGCTGGGCGTGCTTCGTCGTTTCCATCCTCATCATCGGCGGCCTGACCGCCATCATCGGCGACCTCGCCTCGCACTTCGGCTGCACCATCGGCCTGCTGGACAGCGTGACGGCCATCTCGTTCGTTGCCCTGGGAACGAGCGTGCCAGGTTAGCTCCCCGATCCACTGAGCCATCCGGCAGTGTGCCCTCTATGGGACATTAGTAGACGGATTGACTCACTGTTTTTCATTTCGTTCTCTGCATTGTTCAAATGCTTATATAATTACACATGCTTGATTGCCAACCGTATCGTCAAATCATATCCCAAGCCTTGCACAAATGCAAAAAAAAAAAAAAAATGAAGGCCGCCAAATGTAGAGTCTCATAGCATCTAGCCTTTAAACAAGGCGACTCGCTCTGCGTGCCCCCGTATCATAGCGCGTTTACCCCACAAACCTGTTGGCCGGGTGGAGCGAGCCGCCTTTATCCACTCGTTCAGGGATGTGTACTTTTGTCGTTGTTGTTGCTTTATATTCTTTGACAAATTTGCGTACAAATTTGACGCAGAAAATACACACGGCACCAAGGCAAGCCGCGCGCGCTTGCTAACAAATTTGTACGCAAATTTGTCAAAGAATATAAATTTGTTAGCAAGCGCGCGCGGCTTGCCTTGGTGCCGTGTGTATTTTCTGCGTACACATCCCTGAACGAGTGGATAAAGGCGGCTCGCTCCACCCGGCCAACAGGTTTGTGGGGTAAACGTGCTATACGGGGGCACGCAGAGCGAGTCGCCTTGTTTAAAGGCTACATAGCATCAAGAAGGTAGAGGGAAGAGGAAACAATACATAAGGGGGAACAGATTAAACCTTATTCCCTAATATACCTGCCTCAGGTCATAGAAAGGATACAAAAATGGGGGACTTCCAATCAAACTTGTAGTTGTTTGTCAATCTAGAGAGTGCAATTCCAAGTTGCGTGGCATTTTGTTTTATTATAGCGTAAAAGTGTACTCTTTGGAAAGGAGGGAAGAACAGAACAGGCAGTTTGGTAAGCTTATGGAGGGTTTGTGACAGGAAACATTGACATTCAAAGGTACAATCATGTATATGTAGCAAGCTGGAATGGTGCTGATATTCACAATTCCCTTGTTCCCCCCCCCCTTTTGCAAAAGGTCCAGCATAAGTCAACAGCCTTGTATTCTCATGCATTGATGGGGCATTCTTGAACAACATTCACACACACACAAATGATTAAAAAGTGGGCTGTGTGGTGAAAATGCACCTTCATTAGCTTGTAGTAGTTTAGTATGGCTGTTTATGTACAGTGGGACATACATTTTGTGATATCACTCCCTTCTGCAGTGAGGCTAGCACAGCCTCATTCACACATTGCTCAATAAACTTGCTTTGTTGTTTGGTGAGGACCAGGATCCCCCTTCTTTCTGTACCATCTGGGGGGATCTGAGGATCTAGACCTGTATTTTGTCACAAAGGCAAGCAAAAAGTTTTCACTAAATCTGGAACCTGCAATCCGGAATCTGAAATCTGGAAGTCAGAGTTTATTTTGAAATATGGAGTCTTTCAAGGCACATATCAGAGTTGTAAAGCCATTGATTCCTGTAGGAGAAGCCTTTGCCAAGTCTCTTTTATTCATGATCAACCTCGCCACCACAGTCGGTACATATCACTCTCTTCCTAATACATTCCAGCTATCAGAGCAATATGCATTAATATTTCGGAAATTAACAGAGAAAAAAAAACATTATAAAGGAGATATCAATGGTCATTATGCTAGCTTTGGCTGAAGGAAGTGTGCAATCAGTGATGCTGCACTGATACCCCCCTATGATTTATCCAAAAATACAGACTTTGAAAGTTGTCGTCATGGTTTCATCTGAGCCACGAAATTTTATCATTTACTGTAAAACGAGGAATGTTCGTGTGCATTTTGATTTAGAAAATTTTGCGAGCATCAAGATTCGTGAAAATAAAATGCATGCAAAAAATTCTTGACTGCACCACATGCATTGAACGGCAGTGGCAATTCTTTCATACCACGAAAAAGGCCGTCGGGTCCAATTTGAAAAAATTTCATGCCATGAATATATCATGTTCTACAGTAATGTCCACAGAAGTGACTCCTCTTTCTAACAATTTAACAAGCTCACAACATATCGTCCATTTGATGTATTGCCCTTTTCTCACCCTGGCCATTATTTTATGTAAAGATATATCGTCTGTTGAGAATGAGAAGGGCGTTAAGTTGTCTCGAACACTATGGGTTTGGAGGCAACTTAACGCCCTAATCATTCTCAACTGACGATATATATATATATATATATATATATATGTATATCATAACTTTGCTCAGCTTTGCTTTTGTTTTGCTTGTCTTTTCTCTGCATAGATACCTTTGCCAGCAAGACAGCAGCCGTTGGAGACAAATACGCGGATGCAAGTGTAGGCAACGTGACGGGGAGCAATGCAGTAAATGTGTTTTTGGGTATTGGTGTGGCATGGACCATTGCTGCCATATACCATGCCGCAAACAATCAAACCTTCAGAGTGGAACCTGGCTCGCTGGGGTTCTCCGTGACAATATTCTCAGTGTTTGCGGTCATAGCCATAACGATCCTGCTGCTCCGGCGGCGGATGCCCGGCATAGGAGGCGAGCTCGGGGGACCCCGCACCCCAAAGATCGTGTCGTCGGCAATCTTTGTGACTCTGTGGCTGCTGTACTTAATCCTGTCCAGTCTGGAAGCGTATGGGTTCATCAAGGGCTTCTGAGCTCCTGCCAGCCTCCGATTCCTTCTCCATCGCTCTACAGAAAAAGACATGCTCGCACAGACTGGATGTGCTTTGACTGGCACAATAATACACAGTATGCCAGCCGGTGGGGAAAGCGCTGGGTGTAGCCTGTCTCTCTGCCAGCTTTCTTTGGACAGGATGATGCGGTCACTATGACAACAGCCCCAGCATCCTTAACCATTACTTGCAGATGAAGAAGACTGGTTTGGAACATGGAGAATGTGATCCCACAAAAAATAAAAAAAAGACTCCATGTGTGGTCTGATGGGCCTGTGTTTTGGTGCAAGGCAGGAGGAGCAACCGAAAAATGGAATCAAGATCTATGCATATTGGGAAACCTGAAGCGGGAGTGTTGGGCAGGAGTGGTCAGTGTAAGATGAAAGTCTCACCGGGAGAGACATGGTGTCATGGTAACCAAGTTTTGCTTTGGGAACCAGGACGCTCGATGTGTGAGACAACATTAGTTCTGACTGGGAAAGGGAAAGGACAGGTGGATGTTATCTTTATCTCAAGGGCAGGCATACACTGGTTCACCCCGCCTCAGAAATCAATACCTATCGGAAGTCTAAGACATTTATAGAATGCCTGTAGAAGAAGTATATTAGGATTAGATCAGATAGACAGCTAGGTCATACTGGAACAGGTGGCAGACCTGAATAATTAGAATATCGATTGCTCATAGAACCACAAGTATCCCAGTAACCAGTTTTGACTGCACTAGATACGAGTTTATTACAGACCAGTTTGCTACGGAACAGAGAGTTACCAGGTGCCATATGGTATACAAGTTTTTGATAATGTAAGCGTTCTTTCTGTCACAGAGAAAGGCAAAATTGGTAATTCCGTTGAATTCCACTGTTGCCCCTTTCAAAATTTTACATCTCTCCAGAAATGGAGCGTAGTTGCTCATCCCCATTCTCTGATTTCGTAGTGTAGTGCGATTTTTGCTGAAAGTAATGGCAAAAATAACATTTTGTACCAAGTGGAACAATTTTTACCTGTGTTTTGCTAATACAGCTGGGAATGCATGAACAAGTACGCATGAAAGCTAATGCACCAACAGTAGAAGGAATATGGGGACAAAGTAAAAATCCACAAGGCATGTGTTCATAGGGAATAATGCAGACATTTCTGTGTTCAGCCATTGTGTACCATGGAAATAACAGAGACACAAGTTGCTAGATTCATGTGTATTTTCACTTTTCTCTGCACCGTGTACTTTTTAACTTTACATCATTTAATAAATAAATACTGCCAACAGGGTCACCTTACTTTTCAAAAGCCTGCGCTCCATTCAATTAACTCTTTAGGGAAAGGTATCATATGTGGCTTTAGAAGTATTCTTACAGAAAAGGCAACCCCTACTGTTGTTCATGTCTACACCACCATAATCATACGTTCTTTGGCGCAGAAACCATCTCAGTAAAGATTGTTGCGGTCGTCCACGATTTGCAACAGATGTTGCCATGGCAATTCAGAAAGGAACTACACACTGTGTTTCGGGGCATCAATCAAGGAATGTCGTGATAAACAGTCCCTTCCCCATTTTGACCCAGAAAAAATTCTGGATCTAGACCATGATCTGGATCACTGCCACAATTTATTCATCTGATTCCTTTTGTCACTATCAAATGATTTTGAACATTTCATCCCAATTTGTCCATAAATTTGTGAGTTAATATGCAAAAAAAAAACAAAACAAACAAACAGACAAATAAACCAGCTTAAATTATCATGCAAACAGACGAACAAACAAACCAGTACCGGCAAAAACGTAACCTCCTTAGCAGAGGTAACAAAAATGCAAACCTGAAAAACAAACAAACAAACACCAAGAATGGACAGGATGGTCCGCAGCATTACTACAAGCAATTTGTTGACCCTCATCATATTGTCCTTACAGAGTGACATAGTAAACCCACAGTGTTTGGATCAACATGTGTTTCAATTTAGATTTACATTTAATATATTAACCCTTTTCCTGCCAAATGTATGACAATCACTTTTGGGGAGTTATGGTGGACAAATAAGTGACTTCAGGTATCAAAGTTGGATGTTTTATTTTCTGTAACTATGGACTGTTCTTAATAGTCCAACAGAAAAAAAAAAAATTATATCAGTACCAAATTTTCAGTGCTTGGTTTGCAATATAAGTATTAATGCCAGTGTAAATGCAGTTTCATCAATTATTTATTGACATAATATATTGTTATTTATCATATTGGAATATTTTAAGTATTCAGCCTTTGTAGGTGGGTCTAACATTTTTCTTTGAAGTGCAATTTTTTTTTCTTTTCTTTTTTAGTGAGTATGCCAACATAATCTTTAGATTTCCAGCAGTTGAATGTACAAACATGGTAGTGCTTTCTGTACCAGGCAACTGCCATATTCAGGGTTTTCGTGATGTGTGCTGCTCAAAGCGTACCGTGATTTAAAGAGAAGTGTGGAATTGCTATCGACTGGCCTCACTTGAAAATATGTGAGGAGTGTTTTGTCTTTTCTATATACATCCAAAGAGTTTGCAAGGAAGGAGAAAGCATGTCAAGTTATTGCACTGTCCAAACTGGCTCTTGCCCTTTAACACCACAATATACTTTGGTTGGATGTTGACATACAATGTATTTGCATTTTTTTTTTCAAAAAAAAATGTGATTATCTGGTCTAATAATGGCAGTTGGATGAAAGATATTTCTAGTGATTTATACTCTTATAACGTACCACATGAAAAATAGTGATATACTATGTAACTTATACATTGTCAATACTTCTGTTATTTTTTTCTTTTCCATATTGGACTGTAATTATTACCAGACTATTCTGTTCATGTCGTGTGCACTGGAAGATTGTCCAATTCTTGTGTGAATTTCCCTCATAATTGACATTTCTTTCGTTATATTTTTTGTGGGGAAACAATGAGCGGATCGTACATGATTGATTTGTATTTTTTTTTTTGTGCGTGTGTGTGTGTGTGTGTGTGCATATGTGTACGTGCATTGTGTAAATAGCTGTATTCCCATGCATCAAATGTACATACAATCCCAGGCACTAGGGATGACGTGAAAGTTTAGGCAAGTCGGAGTGTTACTTTCTGTTTGATAAAAATATTCAAAAATTTCAGTGAAAATTTGCAGGATGAGAGCGATGAAAGGAAAATCATAAGGCAAAGATGAACGATACACACGTGCCAACTGCGTCAAGCAGTTGCTTGTGTAGAGTTTAGAAGCCTTGATAAAAAATTTAAAAAATAGGATGTATTTTCTTTCTTTTCATTGTACAGAAAACACACTTATTGGATGCATTCCATGAATATGGGGAAAAAGCGCTGAGAAATTATCACCCACCACAATCACCAATGACCCCTAATGATTTGTAATTTGACCATTTCACCGAGTTTCATATTATCAACAATCTCTGACATAAAGCCGAGTTTATGCCTAAGTACATCAGCTCCTCTGTTTACCAAAGGGAAAAAAGCAAGCATTTCTGTCTGAGCTTTAAGCAACACAATGTTGAATCATGATAAGCATGCAATGAATCTAGATATTTTGCTTACGCACTTCAGGCATCTTCCAGTGAGAAACAACAGCAGCTTTTGACAAGGGTTATCATTCTGGTCTTTAGAAAAACGAAAATTGCACAGCATCCAGTGATCACAGTCCAATCTAGTTATAAAGCTGCATCAAGAGCATGGCCAGACCAAGAGTATGTACTGGAATTTTTTTCCTTTTTTTCTTTTTGGTGATGGAATTGACAAGATAAACCTACGAGAAGTCACATTCTGACACGCACAGAAAACATTTCGAAGAGATGTGAGGGGGTCTCACGAAAACAACCTGAACACTGTGGAAATTAATATCAACTATGTTGCGGACTCTGGATTTGTTTTCAGGAACACATCCAGAATGTTGTAGTTGCAATTTAAGGGTAAAATGTTTTGGTACTGTATCTATTTGAATTGCAGTGATATGATATGTTCACTACTCATACTTACTTTATGTGTTTCATGTTGTATCCAATGACAAGTATGCCAGAGGCATGTTTCATCTGACCTGTTTTTTTTTTTTCTTTGTTTGTTTGTTGAAACATGTTCAGGTTATCCTTGTTTAATTTTTCCATATGTAAGATCATTTTTGGAAAATCACGTGGGAAGCAACGTGTGCTTTTCTCTCTTCCGACAGCATGTACTAAATGTAAATTGGTGAGAGCACAAAGTGTTCTTGTTTTTTTAGTGGACATGAGAAGGGCTGGTGTACAAATTACTACCTCTGTTCAGCCATCTCAACCGAGGGATATTATGGTATTCTTATTTATTCATCTTTTTTTTTTCCAGGTTGTTCTTTTTTATGCATTCGCCAACAGCTTTTTTTTTCTTTTTCGGCTCAGCCAGTAGCAAGTTTGGACACTCGGTGCAGTTGTGGAAGTACATGTACTAGCTGCTTCTAGGTCCAACATTGTTGTACTCCAGTGAAGCAGTTACAGCCACCACTATGGCAGAAGTGCAGATTGATAGATTAATTCGTTCATTCATTAATCACTTCATGAATGTTTGGTAGCTCTGCATTATTAGTACCTTCAGATGTTATCTTTCGCATGCAGCATGGCGTCCTCTCCATTCGCAGCTCCGTTGCGTTTCAAACTGTAACATCATTATCGCTAGTACATGCTTGGGGAATCTGCGTCAAAAGTAGCCATGCAGTAGAACAAAATGGGGTCTTTGGTAGATGAAGTTTCCCAAATGATAATGCTCACGATAAGTCCGTGAAATGCACCTCACAATTACGCTGCAGTATGTCTCCATGAACAAAGTAAGAGAGAAAGGAGGCAAACAATAACAAGTTATCTCTCACTGAACACATCAGCCAAACCATTAAGACCGTTGACAGCAGTAGTAACAGATGTGCCCTATGCCTTATAGGGTGGTACTTTGGCTTTTTCTAATTTTTCTCCCCCCCCCCCCCCCCCCCACATTCGTGGCTGGTATGCAGAACGGGTGTGCCATTTCTGGTTGCTTATCCCGGTATTTGCGAGTGTATGATGCCGCGAAACAAGATCCTTTTGGGTTATTTTCTGGCTTGTAAGTTGCAGCAACATGCTCTTGTAAAATTATGGGGAACTGGGTGGGGTGGCAACCCGGGTCAGATAATTATTGTCTAACTTTACAAGGGGTATATATATTGACACTCGCCTGTTGTGACTTGTTTTCACATCTTGATGTTCTCATCATTTCGATAAAGCTGATCTAAGCACGATAAATGATGGATGTGTGAAAGTATGCAAGGGCTTTGGTCAATAGTACACATAATGTACAGTTTCATTACTTTTTAGTGTGTGTAATGTCATTTATGATTCATTGCAAGTGATGCTTTTTTCAAATTCATCGGTCGTGTTCAGTAAAGAAGCTATCATGCCTTTTTTACTTTACAACCGTAATAGTGACCGTGCATCACAAAACCCACAAAAAGTGACAAAGGTTGATTTTCAAGTTGGCTTGAGAATGGCCATACTTCAGGTCAACAGTGTCCATTTTCCAATGTCCCTTTTTGTTTTAGTTTTCAGTTGTTTTTTCTTTAAGAATAACCCTTCCTTACTCTTATCTGATGTTCCGAAACATGGAATTATCTACAAAGTGTTTTTCACTAGTCACTGTTCTACAATGCCATGTTTTAGGGTTGAACTTTTTCCTCCTTGTTTTCTATCATGGCGCATTGAAGTGTCAATTAAAACTCACAAAGACTTAAGTAAAATAATCAGTAGTAGCTCTGACGCTTTGATATAATCATGAATAGACTGTGCTTAACAAGTACTTAAGGATTCAGGCTCATCTGATAATCCCTATGGTAATACAGCCGTAAATCACTAGCATATAATTCTAAATCCCTTTTCTCCCCAATGCATAAGAAAGTAGGCTTCAGTAAAACCCTGGACTTCAAGTCCTCTCAGAAACTTTCTAGTAGTTTGGACTTTCTTTGTTGTAAAACTAAGCAGGTCGACATCTGTCCAGTCTGGATAAGTTACGAGTTATTTTTAAGACCAAGTATGCCTTCTTGACCTAGACTCAAAAGTCTCTTCCAGTCACTATGTGTTGGTTTTGTGATGCAATGTCAAATTTGCTTTCCTAGGGATACCACCCATTATGACTACTTTAGCCAAAGAGTGAAAAAAAATGTCAAAAGTGAAGATGATTGCCTTTTATTTTCTGAATGCTTTTTCTTTGGGCTTGTTGGCTAGGAAAATTTGCAGTTTAACTGTTAGACTCTCCATGAAACCAGGCTGAGCAATAATGATTACTCTACAGCTCTCATTTTGTATCAACTTCCTTAGAACTGATTAGTCTCTGAAAAGAAAAAAATAAAATCAAACTCTGCTAGTCTTGTGATCGAGGCATAGCTAGCAGAATCGTAGCTGCATCTTCTGAAATTCCTGTCTCTGACGCGGCCTACCGTATCTATAGCAAGTTTAGCAGTTTTCAAACAGAAATAGGACAGAAAATAATAATATGTGGATGGGTAATCAAGATGTTTATTGTACGTGTACCATGTATACATATTTGACTTTGAAATGTAAAACTTTTTCTACGATAGGATATGTATTAAGCTGATATACTTAGGATCACTCCTGTATAGCCAATTCAGAGTGGGAATGTATTTGATGAATATATATTTGGATGTTACTAAAAGCAATGGTAAGCAGACATTTCTTTCTTTTTTCCAATGTATAGACACAGATTAGCAGGAGGGAAGTATGATACCAACAAACTGACAATACCAGACTTGTGTATGTATGTGAACATATTAATTATACAAAGGAATGACGGCAGTGTGTAGGATTGTAAATGGTAGGCTGTTTTAAATTGGACGATTTTCTTCTCTCTGCGCTGTCTGAGAAATGTCAGTGTCGCTGCTCCCAAGATTCAATGCAGCAGAGATACAGATTCAGACGATTCATTTCCAAAAATTGCCCAATGGCAGTAGTCTTCACGCAAACCAACGTGCTGCAAAATACAAAAAACAAAACGAAAGAAAAAAATCTCGCACTGACAAATCTGTAAATAGACCACAACACAAGCACATATATACTTCAAATTTATCTAAATAAAACATTGTATTTCAATTAATTAAAAAAATAGGACAAGTAGAATAGTGGCAAGTATATTTTATGACATGTTCATGACAGACGGAAAAAAAAAATGTAGAAGCACATTAGTTTAGTGCTTGGAATTTGACTTATTCATGTAATGCACGCTGCACTAGGAAATAACGCAAAAGAGAAACAAGCTTGTATTTATTGTTTCATCAGTACAGCCATTGATAGGTTGGAGAAATCTAAATATGGTTTCTGATCTTGTATGTTGACATTGAATTCTTCTCTGAGTCTCACACAATCCCGTTTCTCCATGAACTTTTGTTGTTTTTTTCTGTATGTCTCCTAGTGTGCTCTCTTCTCTTGGAACAGTTTTGCGGGTGTTTTGACGTGATTTCAATTATCCACTTCAGTTTTGCTTTGTGTGATACAACTTTTTCCCTTCAACTTTTTTTTTTCCACTATTGTCAATAAATTACAAGTGGAAATAACTTTATGCCGTCACCTTTCTGTGTCTCCTTATTTAATCTCTGGCCTACATGTCCCAAAACACGCGCCACCACGTTATTATTTGTGTGCTCGGTTGCGTTTGTGTGTGTGTGTGTTTAGGCATAATTGTGTGTTTGCATTTGTGCATGTGGGTGTGACTTATGTGTGTGAATATGTTGCTTTGGTGAAATGTAAAAAAAAAAAAAGACTTTCTAGGAAAAAAAAAATTAACAACCATCCCTCCCCCCTCCCCCCCCCCCCCCCCCACACACACACACACATACACACATAAATTGTGATGATTGATAATGCAATAAACAATCAATTCAGGCAGAAAAAAATTGGGTCACTTGGGACCATTTTTAGTAATTAGGCCACGGCCATCCAGGTATAGCTGCGAACTTTATAGTGTACTATTTTGCAAGATCCTTGCACCATTGGACACATGTATTGCTCAGACTTGCCAAATACACATACAATCTTCATGCTCGCTCGTTGTGCTAATGAGGTCAATGTTTTGGAGTGCAGGGCCAGGGTATCGGCCATAAAGGGGACATCAGCCCTGACAGGACCAGAATTTATTAATTTTTCCAGACAGTGGATGAGGCAAACTTCCCAAATCAGGACTCATTTGTTTACAGTGATTCCGCACAGAATTGCCATTGGTGGCAGAGGTTTATCAAGCTCTCTCTCACTGTGGCACTAACAATTTCCATCTCCTGTACAAAAAGGGATGATATAGTATTCATACCTGCCAACATTTCAAGATGAAATATCTTACTCGTGGATTGCAAAAATCTTATTTTATATGCAAACTGAAGTTAAAAATCTTACTTTCGGTCAAATCTTCAGAAAATACACATGAAAGGTACATATAAATATTTTTTACAAATCTGATTTCTCTGACAGAAAATCTGATTTTGCTATTTTTAACGTAAAAAATCTTTATGAATCTGATAAAATCTTACTAGTTGGCAAGTATGAGTATTAGTGAAGATGAGGATAAGGCTTCCAACTTTTTGCGAGATACCAAGAAACCACTTATGAAATATGTGTATTACAGAGCATACCATTTTACGAGGGATTCAAACTTTATTTGATGAAAATTGGGTTTGGCAGGCCTGAGACATCAAAAACAAAGTAAGACAAAGCGTTTGTAACAAAAAGTGATCGCTCTGTTTGAGATATCTGTTTGGGATATCTCGGCCATTTCAAAACAACTTTTTATCAAATAAACATTGAATCCTCTTGGAACTACATGCTCTTTCATATTTCATAAGAAGTTTTTCATTATCTCACCAAAAAAAAAAAAAAAAAAAAAAAAAAAAACCTCAGAAAAGGCATAATTTACCATTTGCAGATGAAATAAAAACACAGGATAAGTGCTTTAAATAGTTCTTAAGTATTAGTTAGGGATAGAAAAACACACTGTAAAAATTTGAATCAGTACAATTGATGCTAAGTATTGTTAAATACACAAAATGTGAACAATAGTTATAGTAACAATGTTTCCAGACTAAACCGTCTACAGTTACACTGTACGGATTATTGAGAAAAATGCTGATATCTCCTTATATTTTAGGCCTTATTGCAAAAATTTTATATGGTAGGATGTTTTGTGGTACAACAGACCTACGCATATGCATCAAATGTGATATCTTGAACATTTGTTAAATCACTGCCCCCAAAGGTAATCAGGACCTTTAATATTAGAATGGCACCAAATACTTCAGGAATCCCCTCACTAAGCAAGGTGTAGTGTTAACTCTGGGAGGGAAATTTGGGTCTACTAAAATTAACTGAAGGCTTTGGAGAGCAACGTACAGTGGAAACTCGATCGATATAAAAGAGGCCAGACACATACAACAAAACCTCTTCATAACAAGATGATTTTGCAGGTCTCCATTGTACTTTGTAATAGAGAAACCTATTATAGCCAAGTAACCGTCATGATGTCAGGTCTTATTGTGAGGGCCCCCTTACCCCTTATTTTTACTTCATCAACAATTTGACACAAGGGTAGTTGTTAGAGCTGGAGGAAACTGACGTCACTTCATAGCGGACCCAGTATGGGGGGAAAGTCGAGAGTACTTATATAGAGTCAATACACATTCATGTTCACAGCCCTTAAAAAGGTACTTTTAGGTAGTTCATTTTGATGGTCTCTGAGGTACAGTTGTACTTGCTTATATTCAATCAAAGTTACAAATGCAATCAAAGTTGCAATTTTTGTTTATGCAGTCAATGCATACCCCCTCTTGTACAAATAGTATTACACTGTACACTACAATCATGTACATTATTTTAATTCATTACTTGCACAACTACGTGTAAACTGAAATGTAATCTTAAACATTTGTGATACTGTCTATCAGTGCAAAAAACATTGCAATATCACGTGATCCCCCCTCCTGACCCAATTCCCTCCCTCCCCCATCACTTAAAAACTCCATAACAGATAAGCACAGACAGTAAAGAGTGACTTTTAACCCTAATCAGGCTGGGGGGGGGGGGGCGGAATCCGCCCCCCCTCGACGTTTCGCGCAATATCTGCGCAACGCGATAAGCTCCCGCCGCGATGTTTCATGACTTTTTTCTTTCAAGTATCGCGCAACTTTTGAGACCCAAATTGTTGCGCCCGCGCGTACCGTTTTGACGCAGCGCCCGTTCGAAAAAAATTTGTCAACCCCAAAATTGCTCCAAAACGTGATTTTGTGTACAAATCCAATGCAAATTGTGTTTTTTCAATTAATTCACATAAAAATTCATATCTTCACTTAGAATGGCCGAAATTAATTTATTTTAGCATAGTAATGCTTCAAAAAATGTCTGTGACAAATTTTGGCCAAAAAACAAACAAAAACAAAAGGTCAAAAAACAAAGAAATACATAAGAAATTCAAAAAACAATAAAATACATAAGAAATTAATTTCGATACAGATTTTTTTTTATCCTATGTCTCAGAAGAATGATACAAGAAACATTTTAAAAAAGAAATTAGCTTAATTGGAGCATTAATAAGTGATTTAGAGCCCCAAACTGATTTTATGCATAAATTACAATAATTAATTAATATAAAATATAAGAAAAATTTTTCGGAGAAAGCAACCATACATTTTTATAGTATACGTCGCGGGCGTCGCGTGTGCCGATTTTCGGCGCAATCGCGCGTTCCATAGGCGAGATCTGAAGGGGGGGCGGAATCCGCCCCCCCCCCCCCCCCCAGATATAGCATAGCCAAAAAAGCCCAGCCTGATTAGGGTTAACCTGTTGAGGACAGTTTGATTTTGCTACAACACGCATTTCCCATAAACGCTTGCCCGAGTATGCTTGGGACTCGTCCTCAACGGGTTAAAAACATTACACATACACTGTAAAGTTCACCCCTAATGCCTCCATACACTTGCTGGGCTAAATCAACTTTAGGTTTATCAAATTTAAACTTGTATTGGATAAATACCAGTCAACATCGCTGAGTATGACATTGCAACAGTCCCACACACACACAGGCCAGTGTAATTCAACAGAGATAAATGGAATCATGTACACTTTATTCATGCACAAGTAGTTCTAGGACAACTTTGATCTTCAGCATCTCTGCAAAGGGAATGCACTGACCAGCACTATACAGCACTGCAAGGGGTTAATCGATCTCCATGCTTGGGCGTCATAAGTCGGCATCGTCGTTGGTAGGGGAGGGTTGGGCCTGGATCCATATACACGCATCCAAGATGCAAGGCGGTGGCAGCGACTTCACAGGGAGACTTGCAAAGTGGACTGGCCTGTCTCGACTCTGTGTCAGTTCAGTGTGTAGAGCTGTGGGAAGCATTAAAGGGGAAGGACAAAATCCAAGATAAGTGCGATTTCTTTGACATCTAATTGTCTTCTTTCTTCCTCACTCTCTCTGCTACATGCTCTCTTGTAACAGCACAACAAATATATCCAGTACTCATCATCTTTCTTTCTTTTGTGCTTGCTTACATAGCAGTTGATATTCTGAAGGTTTTGGCTTGAAAACGGAGTGGAATTCCTCCTTCAATAAATTCAATAAATTTGCAGTAGTCACACAATTACCACAATAACGCAAGGTGTAATGTGTGGATCATACAGGATGCACAGTTTATCCAATGTCTGGTGCACATACATACAGTCTCTACCTTGGCAAGTTAGTTCTGAGAAGAAAACTTAGTGCCGGGGATCACACAGCTAATGGTACATTTTTTTTTTTTTTTAATTCCACCTAAACCTGGCACCCAGCGTCAAGAATCTTGGATGTACTGTTGCAGGCTCTATCGCATATGGAAAGGTTGACCTACCTTTCCTGCAGTTTACATACATAATGATACAGTGCAAGACATCAAATTCACTAATGCGGTCATTTGAAAAATGTGGACAAATTAAATGCCGCCTTAATGCATGAATCCAAAGAACCCTGCTCACTACAGTGAAGTCTGGTGCCTGGTCTAATGCTCCCAGGGGATCCTGATTTGCCTTAAAGCCTGAAAGGGGAAAGATTATGAAGCTTTGGAGAGCCGAGAGAAGGAGAGAGAGGGAGGGGGTGGGAGAAAGAGGGGCAGGGGAAAGAGAGAGGGGGAGGGGGGCAAGGCAAGAGAGAAAAAAAGGCAAAGGAGAGAGGGGGAAGGGGAGAGAGGGGGAGACAGAGAGCACTTAACCCTATTCTAATTGGGCTATTTGAGATCAAGTTTTTATGGGGGGTCAATTTGACATGAATACACAAAATATTACGCAGCTTCAGAACGGTGCACCCGAATGTCGCAACTTTGGTCTCACAATATGCGGGAGAATTCAAAGAAAAAAGTCATGAAATGGCGCTGAAAAATCTTTGCGTGTTGCAGGATCATTACATGAAATGTCAAGGGGGTCAAGTTGACCCTTCTCCTTCCACTAAGATAGTGTTAAAGCACACCTGCATTGATTCTCGACTGAGGTATTTGACTCTGATCATGGAAGACCTTAAAGGACAGGATGTCATGGGTGTCCCATCCTCGGCCGTTCATCTCCATGGAGACTGCAGAGACCAGTGCCTTCACGGCAGAGTGGAGGTTGATCTCCGTGGTATTCGGCTGGGGGTCTATGAAGGAGCCAAGAGGGTGTGTCACTGACTATTGAAATTGATGACTACCAAGACATACATTTAAAGATAAATGAAATGAATATGTGAATAATCATATATGATCTACAGATCTATCAATCTATCCACCTATCTGTTTATCTATCCTTCCATCCATCCATCCATCCATCCATCCATCCAAACATCCATCTTGGGATGAGAAGCAACTCTCCCAAAGGAGCTCCACACAATACTACAAATATATTTCATTCTTCTATTTAACAGTTGTCGGGGCAAAGGGACTTTTTTAATGTGGTCAGTGAATGTCTAATGTGCAAAAATATGGTAGCCATACAGAGTACACTCTAGCCTTCACATGTGTAAGAAATTCATTAAAATGATTAGGTATCATGAACAATTTCATGTTTCCCCCATATAGTTTTTGCTGCTTTGTTTACAAACCATGAGCAGTCCATCCAAACTAATACTGCATAAAGATTAACATTGATGTTGCAATGATTTACACAGATAAAAATGCTTTCAGCTTTCTGTGAATACATTCTCAAAAGAAATGATACGCTGCAGCATTATTGATAGCACACGCTATTCAGATTGAAAAAAAAAACAACAAACAAAACAGTTTCTTCAAAGCATGATTCTCATTATATTAATGCCCGTTTTAATATTGTTAGAGTTACATTATCTCCATCATCATTCTACTTTCCTTTCAAATGAAAATCATCTTAGAGTACTTTTGCAGAGTTCAGCAGAGTCAACACTTTTTTGTGTGTGTGCATACAACAAGCTTTAGTCTGAATCAAGCAGAATTAAAAATCCAAAAGTTTTTACAACAATCTTTGAACAGAAAAATAGTGAACACATCTCACCAACTCTTGCAGAGATGAAGGCTGCTCCGGACTGACTGCACCATGCCACCTTCAGCTCCACAGTAACAGCTTCTCCTGAAGATATAGCCTCATAATCTTGACATAAGATGATAAGATGATAAATTGATCAATCAAAGGACAAATCAAATAGTTAGAGAAGTAGAATTAGAACCATTACTAGTACGTAATAGCAGTAGTAGTACAGGTAATAGGAGTTCAGGTAGTAGTAGTAGTAATAGTAGTAGTATATACATTCAGTAGCAGTAGGAATAGTAGTGGTAGCAGCAGTGATGGTAGTAGTAGTAGTCATAGTAGTAGTATTAGTAGTAGTAGTAGTAGTAGTAGTAGTAGTAGTAGTAGTAGTAGTAGTTATAGTAGTAGTAGTAGCAGTAGTAGTAGTAGTAGTAGTAGCAGTAGTAGTAGTAGTAGTAGTAGCAGCAGCAGCAGCAGCAGCAGCAGCAGTAGTAGTAGTAGTAGTAAGGTACTTTATGTGAACCATTCAAGTCACAAGGTTTTAAACATAACTTCCACTTAAAAGGACTGTGTACGGAAAAAATATGATGCCAATGTGTGCTTTTCACTGATCAATTCGACACATGAATATATTATGCATCTGTATGCACGGCTGTTACCAGTATTGACCAGTGTAAACAAACAAACCTTGTCAAAGTATTGCAGCATCAGTATACGTATGTCAGAACAAAAAAGACAAAGTGTACATAACATGTAAAAAGCAAGAATATGATGGGCATTCTATTTTGCCCTCAGGTTGAATGAAAGGCAGCTGTATCTTTCCATATGAAAGGTCACTGGAACACCTCTGATACAGTGATCAAAGGATTACAGAAATCTTCATTTGCATACAATTTTGCAGTGGATGCCAAACTGTCACACTCTGCCTGACATAACAGGGTGAAATGGGAACTCTTACATACTGCAGAGTGGCATATTTCATACAGTACCTGAAGAGACTCTACCTGCAGTTCGGGGTTAGCTCATGTCCAGATGGGTACAAATGACCTTTCTTCTTTCTCAGTTGATTAGGCAATCCGCTCGTCTTCAGACAACAGAATGTATTAGCTTGCCCGACATAACAATTTATGGAATTCATCAGGGCATCAGTCATGTTCAAATAAAGGATCAACTCATGGAGACCAGGCGACCAGAATGATCCATCAATTGGCACTTTGGAAAGCATCCATTTCATTATTTTCCATTGAATGTAATGACAACCACTTTCTTTTGGTTTTTGCCAAATACTGCTTTTACTGTCAGGTGGATGTGATGGCAAGCACCACTTGCAAGAATTACTTGAATAAGCATTACATCACAGATGCCTATCTCAGTGAATTTAAAGACCAGCATGCTCTAATGGTACAAATGACCTTTTTCTGCTCATGCTCAAAGTGGAACCCCGAACTGGCTTATTGGTTGATTGCTCATCTTGTGACTTGCAGTTAAAAGTACCATTGCACACTGTCGCTGTTGAGCTGTGCAATTTTGTTTTGATCAAACATGGATACTGTAAATGCAGAAATTGGGGGTACATTAAGTTTCACCCATTTCGTGCTACTTCTGGCTAGCGCGAATTCTAAAACTTGCGAAAATATCTTTACAATTGTCTCTGCACATTGAGAATGGGTTGACAATTGCGCAGCACAAATTCAATAACCCACGAATGTGTTTTTGAGCCACTAGGCGTGAAAAATTAATCACGCAAAAATATTGACGTTTAAAGTAGTGCATGGGTGATGTCATCAATTTACATTGACTCCCAAGTTGAACTCGTGATACAACTCGTAGCTTTTGCACCATTGCAAGCCTCTGACGTCATAATAAACATGCGCAATAAATCAGTTACAACCAGGCATTTTACCGTCATTAACTTTTAACCGATAACAATCATCTTCTCATTGAATAGAGCACCTCTATCTTTCACCTCATGCGAAATCTTGCACCATCGAACTTGTGACCATCCACTCTTTGTATAATGTTGCCACTAGTTACTCACATTGCCACGTGTGCTTATCTGTGGCAGCAACTACGTGCCACTCCACCAGGGCTCCCCTGGGTAGGGACGGAACGACGACGTAGTTCACCAGGCAAGGAATGCTGGGACGCTCGCCGCATAACTCCTGATGCTCATCTGCTGCCTACAAAGAGAATTTCATGGACACTCATATTCTCATGTTCATGTTTATGTTCACGTTTAATCTGTATCAAGTACTTTTGCCCCGACTTACAGTCTATCACACAAGAAATGCACACAAAAAATGTGCCAAATACATGACGACAAATATTGGACTGGAGACTATGATGTCCTAAAAATGATCATGTATCAGTTATTGTAGAGGTTTTGATATCTGATGGCCAAAATAGTCTCTCATGCCAAGAAGTGACAATCTTCAAGATGTATAAGACACTGTTGATACATGTCAATCGTTCTACGAGCAAACATGAATTTTGTTTTTTTCATGGAAACACACACACAGAAAAAAAAGAAAGGAAATAGGAAAATGAATGTTATACAGTATTCTAACATCTAAAACAAAGTTGTTCTCCCTATGGTTTACGGCAGTTGCATGTAGGGTCTAACAAAGAATGCTAAAAAAAAAAAGCAAACAAAGACAGACAAGATGGTCTCTACCAGTCTCTGTATTGTTTATACCGACAGCACTACAATATAACAGCAACATGATCACTGTATACATCATATTTCTCAGGTCTTTTATTTTTGCAAATTCTACAAATTTTACAGGATGCGAAAATACTATCTCTGATCCTGACAAGAATGTGATGTGCATGCCCACATGTACTGGTACACAGGTACATAGTACATAAACATGGTGCACGATAATTCAGTTTAGAAAGCCGAAGTCTTGGTGCGCCTTCTGTGTGGAAGAATGGATGCGTATGCTTCTTAATGAAAATGAATGACTGATACCTATTTCTCCATCTATTTCATGTACTCCATGATCCAAATTTAACCACTCATTAAATTTTCAGGAAGAACCAATTTGCAAACAAAGTAGACATTTTTAAGTGTATGGTAACACAAAATTTGCGCCTGTGACAATTGCTCCGGTCTTATTTTCTCCAATGATTTAAGGTAAGGATTAGGGTTGTGATAAGGTTTCAGGTTTAGTTTGATGTGAGGATTAGGATCAGGGTTAAGGTTATGTTTGTGGGTAGAATTTGTGTTTGGCTTGGTGTGCAGATATTTCATAAGAGCAGATGTCGCAGGAGCAAATGTCATAGACAGAGTACACAGTATTGTAAGACTAAAGGTTAGATTACCAACCGATTCTTCCTCCAGAGATCTCAGCCAGTGGTTTCTGGCCGTGCCCTCAAGTTCCAGCTGCATCAGGTAGCAGGTGGCAGCCACAACGTCCCTCAGGCCTAGCCCGCGCTGCATGGCGGCCAGGACTCTGGCTACACTTCGTAGGGACAGCCTGCTCTCTGCATTGATACCACCCTCTATCATCCGCATGGAGCTAGGGCATAGTGCTATTATACCAGCACAGAACACTAATTTCCCAATCTATAAAATAAACAGAAGGGAATGAAAAAAAAAAAGAGACCTGACATTTTTTCAAGATCATCACACAGCTATAGATATCTATATTGTTAAAACAAGATATATTTTGCTTTCTTTTATATCACAAAAATGACACATAAACTTCATTTCATTTCATTTCATTTATTGCTCATAAAATGGAAACTCTTCATGACAAAAGAATTATATCACACTGTAAAACTTATTGTAAATGATGCATTTACAACAACAAAAAAATAAAAAAAAAAATTGAACAAATAACCTCCATTGACCCACCTGTACAGCCTGGCTGTAAGGGCCTATGTTAGCTGGAGCCCAGTGCGATAAGCCCTGAACGTGCATGGTGGTCCTGTAGTGAGCGGGATCCCTATCTTCCTCACCCCCGCCCTGCCCCTGAGGGGGTGGTGTATGGTGGGCTAGACAGTCCAGCTGTAGTACTGTACCTTCTGGTATACTAGCCTGAACACACACCCTGTGTATACAAACATACACATTCACAGAGTATCTGATGGGAACAGGCTATTTTCAAATGAATATTTGCTGTATCACGCCATACTCTAGGTTACCCTCATACAGCAGGTTACAGCGCTGTGTAGTGCCATCTTATGTTTGTGAAGGGTCTAGGGCAATTACCCCCTGGGCAATTACCCCGGACCCTTCCCCTGTCCCTAATCCTAATCCTAATCCTGAAACTAATCCTAACCATAACCCAAACTCCTAACGCTAAACCTAACCCTAACCCTAATCTTAACTCTAACCTTACCACTAACCAGTGTTGATGAAAGTTATTATTCACGTATATAACGACCAGCCTTCTTCTGGAAGGATGCCAGATGAAGCTGATTGTGATTAATCAGCGAAACGTTGCCAAAAAAGTAAGTTAAATTCCAGTTCTTCGATTCATAATTCGTCTCAAAACCACTAACCAGTATTTAGCCGGGGGGTAATTGCCCTCTGGGGGTAATTGCCCGGATTCGGTTTGTGAAATGTATAGTTATACATTGCTCTAATTATGGCAGCCAAATTTTAGCAATTGGCAAATAAATATCCCGATGTCAATTCAGCACTGTTTATGATTTGCTTAGCATAATAACAATAATGATAATGATAACAATAATAATACACTGTACTCCTTTTTTATTGCAGTCATTATTAACCCTAACTTACCTGGGGGGGGGGGGGGGCCATAATGGCCCCCCCCCCTCAACAAATTCCGTGACCATTCCAGCGCGCAAAATTTTTTGACTGCGCCGCTCGCTGACTTTTTACTTTCAAGTCTCGCGCAACTTTTGAGACCAAATTTGTCACGCCCGGGCATACCGTTCTGAAGCCACGCCACTTCAAAAGTTTTCGCCAAACCCAAAATTGCTCAAAAACGTGATTTTGTGTACAAAGTCAAGACAAATTGTGTTTTTTCAAGTAATTCATATAAAGATTCATATTTTTGATTTCAATGGCTGAAATCAATTTATTTTAGTATAATTATGCTTCAAAAATTGTGTATGACAAATTCTGCTGAAAAAAATAACAAAAACAAAAGTTTGAAAAAACAAAGAAATACATAAAAAATTGATAAAACAATAAAAAACATAAGAAATCAATTTTGATACTGAATTTTTTTTTACGTACAAATGTTTGGAATGTCACTAGGAATATTTACACCAAAAATCAGCATTCCATAAGCTTTTATAAGCCAATTACAGATGAAAATTAGTTTTTTTTTGCATATATTTACATAATTAATTAATTTAAAATAGAAAATGCAAATTTTTTGAAAATTTAATTGAACAGACTTGTAGATTATATCCAGCTTTATCTTCACGCAAAATTTTGCGGCGATCGCGCGATTAACGGCCGAGATCTGAAGGGGGGGCCATAATGGCCCCCCCCCCCCCCCAGGAATTCAAGCTCGCTAAATAGCCCAGGTAAGTTAGGGTCAAGGGAATAATATAGAAAGAGCAAGGCTGCCTCATATGATCTGTGCAAGAAGTGTTAGGTAATTTCTTACCTTTTCCTACATACATGTATATCATTGATAATAATGGCAAAGGAAGCTTGCCAAAGCTACAGGGCTTTGAGGGAATGCAAAGGAAGTACACACATTAGAACAACAGCATAACTGCATTGAAGGAAAAATATTTATAAACTAGAAATGTCGCTATGGCGACTGATGCCTCCGCCATAATGCATGATTCTCCCAATAGGTGTATAGTACAATGTCTTCACAATGTGTGATCCATGACAGTTTCACATAACTGGCAAAATATTGAAATGACAGATTTGTCAGAAATGTCTTGAATGTTCATTTTCCTTGAACTGCGTTTGCTATAATTGTCTACGAGTGCAGGTACACATATTTGGGGTATTGAGAATTTTTACTTGAATTCTGACGGACCCTTTTATAAGTTTATGCATTGAGAAATTTCCAAGGTATGAAGAAAAAGTGTAATTACAGTACAAAATAGATTTTTTTTTTTTTTTTTTTTGGGGGGGGGGGGGCATTGAAACCTGGCCTTTGACCCTTAACCTTTGACCTTTGACCTTCTGGCTGGAAATTTCCTGGAGAATCTCCATTAGGTAATGCATGTATATACACTGCATTAAGTTTTAAAACTAATAATGCAAGCATTGCATATACTAGTATATGAGGGAAATAGTAAAATTTTGAGGAGTTGACCTTGACCTTTGATAATTCCCTAGATAATCCTTGTCAGTCAGTTCATGCGTATGTACCAAGTTCCATAAAGATAAATTGAACCATTTGCGAGAAAAGTGATATTGCAACATTTTCACCTAACCTTTGACCTTATGACATGAAACTCTCTCTGGAGAATCTTTACGCAGCAGTTCATGTCTACACCAAGTTTCAAGAAAGTACCTTTGGGCATTGCATAGATATGGGGGAAATAGCAACATTTTTAGCATTTGACCTTGACCTTTTGACCTTTGACCTCTTGCCAATGTCACTAAAATCTTCTCAACTAATTGTCCTATCATACATCATCCTTGGACCAAGTTTGGTGAAAGCTGCTTCATTCAGTTTTGAGTTATCACGTAAACAGATAAATTTTAGGATTTGACCTTTATCTTTGACCTTTGACCTCTGTCCGATTTCACTAAAAAACTAATCAAGTAATTGTCCTATCATACATCATCCTCAGACAAAGTTTAGTGAAATTTGCTCGATCCAGTCTTGAGTTATCGCGAAAACAGATACAATTTCATTATTTGACCTTGACCTTTGACCTTTGACCTTTGGCCGATTTCACCCAAAAACTTATCAAATAATTGCCCCATCATACTTTATACTTGGACCAAGTTTGGTAAAATTCCAGTCAATATTACTCAAGTTATCGCGTAAACGAAAGCGGACGGATGTACGTACGGACGTACGTACAGATGTACGTACGGACGGACAACCCGAAAACATAATGCCTCCGGCACCACTTCGTGGCGGAGGCATAAAAATGATAAAATAAACAAGATATATCGCTATGGCTACTGATATGCCTCCGCCATAATGCATGGTTCTACTAATAGGTCTATAGTACAATGTCTTGACAATGTGTGATGACAGTTTCACACAATTGGCAAAATATTAAAATGACAGGTTTGACACAAATGTGCTGAATGTTCACTTTCCTAGAACTAGGTTCAATTGGATGAATGATTAAAATGTCAGAGTGCAGGTATTTGGGGAACTGATGATTTTTACTTGACTTTTGACCCTTTTATAAGTTTATGCATTGAGTAATTTTCAAGGTATTGAGAAAAAGTATAATTTCAGTATCAAATGGGAAAATAGCATTATCTAAACCTGGCCTTTGACCTTTGACCTCACAGTTCCAAAGAGAATCACTGTTAGGTTGAACATGCATAAATATGTAAGTTTCAAGATGACACCTTGAGTTACTTTAGAGATATGGAGGAAAAAGTGCAGTTTAGCACTTTCACTTGACCTTTTACCTTTTGACCTTTGACCTTTTGGCAAGAAACTTCCCCAAAAATATATATTGGGTAATACATGCCATACATCAAGTTAAAAAAAAAAAAAACCTTCAGGCATATTTCATTTTAAGGAAAGTAGTGATATTTTGAAGAGTTGACCTTGACCTTTGACCCCCTGACCTTTGACCCATGACCCCCAACTTCCCTAGATAATCACTGCCCATCGGTACAAGCATATATACTAAGTTCCATGAAGATACCTTGAACCATTTGCGAGATATGGAGAAAAACATGAAATTTCAAATTTTTTTTCACAAAATAACCTGTGACCTTTGACCTTTGACCCTGTGACCCTAAAATCCACACAAAGTATTATCCCCCAAGGATATACCCTCATACCAAGCTTGATGTAAAACCACCACACGGTTCTTGAGATATCGACAAAAACAAAACGGGACGGACGGACGTACGGACGGACGTACGGACGTACGGACGGACGGACGGACGGACGGACGGACGGACGGACGGACGGACGACCCGAAAACATAATGCCTCCGGCCACTTCGTTGCGGAGGCATAAAAACAATAACAATTCTTTAAAAATGGCTAGTTTCCATTTGGTGCCCCAGGGTACAATTAACTGCATTTTCATTCTATGATTTTACATTGGAACAGAATTAAGAAAATCAAACTCCATGAGTTACCTTGCTGGTGGATTGAGTGAGAAGTATTTGCAGTATATGGAGTTGATGTGGGCAAAGTCAGCCATGTCTCTGACATACAGGTGAACCAGTATGGCATCTTGTAGACCATATCCCTGACTCTGGAGCTGTTCTTTTTGGAGTTATAATGAAAAGAGGTGATGTCATTTCCTATGTTTGTTTGTTTGGGTTTTTTTTTTAAATCAATGATAATATCACATCACTACTATCATCATTATTGTCTACCCTCCTATCATCATCATTACCATCATCTCCGTTATAAATATTTCTATGCATCACTATTTTGAAGACAATATCAACGGACAGGTATTAATATACACTGGCTAAGGAGTGATAACTTTACTCAAGTCCTTTTTAAAAGCTGCGTATCTTCACATACTGTTGGATTCACTGTATAAAACATTTTTCTTTATGCAAGAGCAAGGTGATTAACAAATCTACTTTACATTCAGTGTTTGTTTTTGTTGTTGTTGTTTTAGAAAATCACATGTTTGATGAGACAGGGTGTGAAATTCACCATTTGCTAAATCCCAAATTACCTTTGAGTGTTTCCATGGCAACCTCTGTGCTCTGCAGGACGGAGGAGTCACTACCGCCATTTGCTTCGCTGGATGCCCTCACACCAGACACCCAGGCAAAGCCCTGGTTACCATGGTTACACAATGGAGGCTGGCAAGTCTCCGACTCTGAAAATTGTAGGCAGACAGTGTAAACATTCATCTTTTCACTTCAGCACTTTTAGTCAATAGAATGGTTTCTTGGTACGGAAGAATGAAGAGTCAATGACTGCATCTTAACGAATTAGACATCACAGTGGTAAGAAAAACATAAAAGTCATTTCATACTGAAACAAAAGGCAAAACTTCATGCCATCATCCAACAATGGAATTTGAAAACAACCGGTAAGAGTTCACATAAAATATTGTTTTCAGAGGTTCCAAAACATTCCTCTCATTCCTCTCCTTTAATCACTCTTTTATCTTTGAAATTCACTCTTAATATGCCAACTAAATTTTAAGTCTCAAAGTGCTAACACGATTGTCCACCAATGGCAAATATATTCAAAGAGTTTGGATAAACAACACCAAACAAAAATACTTTTAACAGGTTAAAAAAAAAAGGTAAGGGAGGAACTTTGGGGGTGGGGAATATCTGAAAAATGGAAGTATTCCAAAATACAATCTGCCACAGTCAATGGGCATGGATAGTGACTATTAGCTGGTTGCATAGATGGCAACATGGCATATGTCGAGGGTTCAACTCTTTCCATTTCAAAGAAGGATGTTCAAATCTGGGCCATGTTAAATAAAAAAAGATGCAATCAAACATAATTAAGTCAGGTATCAGCCAATCAGGATTGAGTATTCAGAGACTCATGCTTGTTTTTCTGACTTATATTTAATCTCAACTTTTATGCAACATGGACCCAGGATATGTGGCTTCTCTCCTACCCTCAGTGAATGAACAGTTGATGTTGATTTTGGGATTCTCAAGAGGGGAATTTTTGCTTGGAGTCAGATCAGGAATGTCCAGGTCACTACAGAGAGACTTTCCCCACTTCATCTTGATGTCTCTGATTCTCTCTGCAAAACTCTTCTCTTCCACAATCTATGGGGGTTGAAATGGACAAACAAAAAAGAGAGAATTAATTCAAAGATTTTTTTTTTTTAAAGTGTGCCTGATCTAGTCACTTACCTCCAGACTTGACGACACACCTAACGATAAAGGTATGTACATCATAACATCACTAATGATTTCAAAGATATGTTGTGAATAAAGAATTATTGTTTCTTCTTCTGGGTGTCCTGGCTGTCCTTTGCAAGCATCTTGCAACATCAGTTAAAAAATAAAAAATAAAAAATTATATTGCAAATTAAATATAACACAGCATGAAAACCAACATTACCTTCACAACAGTCTCCAACTTTACATTACAATGAAAACTACCAACTTGAACTTTGTAAGATACACATGAAAGTAATTTTAAACATCTGGGGAAAGGGGATGGCTAGGAAGGGACTTAAAACCATAATAAATCTTATTCCACTTCAATCTCCAGTGCACTGTAGTACCTTGTCTTTCGCTGCAAGGTGCATCTTGTTGAAGTGGATGTAGAAGACTGGTGAAATGTCATCCTCGTCATGTTGCACAACTTTGAAGTCATCACTGCACATGTAGCATGAAACAGAAAGAAGGGATACCAGGCCAAATTTTACAATAGATGGTGACACTGCAACCAACATCTGTTTTCCATCCACTGATAGCTATGCCCCTACTGGAGAGAAAATGAACTCCATCACTGTCAATTTACAGCATCCAGTTTCATTGAACATGGCAAGGGATTAACATTTCACAGAAAACCCATTCAATAAAACAATGTACATGAACAGTAAAATGTAAGTTAACTTCACAAATACCTGCAATGATGAGTTACAATAGGTTTCCTCTCAGTTACTCAATGAAGTGTACATTTATCATGGTGTCAATTGAACTTTGGCAATCTTAATTTATTGGATCCAGAGATTTGCAATTCACCTCGTTTCAAAGTTTCTTCCAGATGAGTATACTAGAAGGTCACAGAACAAGGACCTACACGTACACATAGGTTTTTGGATCAGTGTGTTCCAAATATCACTGGGGAATGAATTTGACATGTCTTACTGTAAATCACCAGAGCCAGAACCTGTCCCCAAGGAAACAGTCTGCACTTGACCAAAGTGCAATTAAATCTATATATTGTCCAAGTATCAGAGGTAGGACACTATTCAATTCTGCCATTGAAGTGGACATTTTCATGCATTTCATATGACATAAAGCTAGCCCAAAACCAAAAGGGCCCAATTTTTTATGCTTGTTATATTATGTAATATGATTTCATATCTTCAATTTCAAGGTAAATATATTGTAGGGGTAAAACTGTTTTGGTATTTGTAATTTTTTTCAATTTCACCAGTCCTGTAGGGTGAGTTACTAAAGCATGTATGTCCTGCCAAAGTCCTTACCGCTGTGGCAGCGGTGAGCAGTTTAAAGTGCTTTAATACTAAAACATTGTGACAGTCATATAAAAAATTATGCAAAATTCATCTTGCCAGGCCGGGCACGAAAATTTCGACTTTTACAGTTGATGATATGTTGCAATCTATGACATAATACAATCTGATGTGTCGTCTTCAAAAAGACTTCGGTACCATACTTTGTCCCATGCATCCCGCAACTGAAGCGCAATTAGGTCAATGTACCTCAACTCACATGACAATGCGTTTGCTGAAGAGAGGGCAGTCCAACGTGAACGTCTCGTACTCGCCACCCTCCCCACACACATTGAGTTGGTATTTGGTTTTCTGCAGAGGAAAACAACAATTGAAAATATCCAAAAACATTTTCAAACTACGTATGGTACATATTCAAGATTTTTTGTTAAATGCATGAAATCATAAAACTCAAGATATTATGTAATGGCATAGATGGTTGCACAATATCATTCAATACTGGAGGCTAAAAAGAAATAAAACTAGAAATGTCGCTATGGCGACTGATGCCTCCGCCATAATGCATGATTCTCCCAATAGGCGTATAGTACAATGTCTTCACAATGTGTGATCCACGACAGTTTCACATAACTGGCAAAATATTGAAATGACATGTTTGTCAGAAATGTCTTGAACTGGGTTTGCTATAATTTTCTAAGAGTGCAGGTACACATATTTGGGGAATTTTGGGGAAGTTTATGCATTGAGTAATTTCCAAGGTATGAAGAAAGAGTGTGATGATGGTACAAAATAGATTTTTTTTTTTTTTTTTTTTTTTTTTGGGGGGGGGGGGGGCATTGAAACCTGGCCTTTGACCCTTAACCTTTGACCTTCTGGCTGGAAATTTCCCGGAGAATCTCCATTAAGTAATGCATGTATTAAGTTTTGAAACTAATAATACAAGCATTGCATATACTAGTATATGAGGGAAATAGTAAAATTTTGAGGAGTTGACCTTGACCTTTGACCCCTGACTATTGACCCATGACCCCTAAATTCCCTAGATAATCCCTGCCAGACAGTACATGCATATGTACCAAATTCCACGAAGATACATTGAACCATTTGCAAGAAAAGTGATATTGCAACATTTTCACCTAACCTTTGACCTTTTGACCTTTGACCTTATGACATGAAACTCTCTCTGGAGAATCTTTTCGCAGTAGTACATGTCCACACCAAGTTTCAAGATAATACCTTTGGGCATTGCATAGATATGGGGGAAATTGCAACATTTGTAGCATTTGACCTTGACCTTTTGACCTTTGACCTCTTGCCAATGTCACTAAAATCTACTCAACTAATTGTCCCATCATACATCATCCTTGGACCAAGTTTGGTGAAAGCTGCTTCATCCAGTTTTGAGTTATCACGTAAACAGATAGATTTTAGGATTTGACCTTGATCTTTGACCTTTGACCTCTGTCCGATTTCACTGAAAAACTAATCAAGTAATTGTCCCATCATACATCATCCTCCAACAAAGTTTGGTGAAATTTGCTCCATCCAGTCTTGAGTTATCGCGTAAACGGATACAATTTCATGATTTGACCTTGACCTTTGACCTTTGACCTTTACCCGATTTCACCCAAAATCTAATCAAATAATTGCCCCATCATACTTCATACTTGGACCAAGTTTGGTAAAATTCCAGTAAATATTACTCAAGTTATCGCGTAAACGAAAGCGGACGGACGTACGGACGTACGTACGGACGGACGGACAACCCGAAAACATAATGCCTCCGGCACCACTTCGTGGCGGAGGCATAAAAATGTGTGACACTATGATCTCTGTTTGTCTTTTTTTTTTCTTTGGGGGGGGGGGGGGGAGGTTTACCCCCAGCTGTTACCTTTAATAGCACTCCACTCTTGAGTAATTACAAGACGTCATCACAGGATCCTGTCTTAACCTTCAGCAGTCTTCTTCTAAATTTTAATTACTCCATCAGAACTAGATGAGCTAATAGGTGCCCAAAGTACAGTCACGAAACCTATATTCATCTACACTTTAAGTGATATGCCATATGCACATGGTATCTCCACATGTATTTTCCATCTAGATCAAATATGTACAATGTACTTGTAAAAAAGACTTCCAGAAATAGTGTGGTGCCTGCTAAAATAAGAGGTCAGTTGCAATATAGGTTTAATAGGACAATTTCTTCACTAATCATCTAGTTTCTTCTTTTACCCTTTTTTCTTTGGGGGGGGGGGGGTATATAAAATATATCAATAATAGGATCCATTAATATAAAAAAAATGAGGAATCCCAGTGGGTTGGGAGTACTTAATTGCAGCCTATACTAGGAAAAATAAAAAGTCAATGATGACTTTTACCATTGCTTCCATGTGAGGTTGGATCTCTTTGATGGACTTCCCTAGATGTTTGGCTTTTAGACCTGTTGAGAAATTGCAAGAGTATATTATGAGATACGTATGTATCAACATAAGGATATAAAATAGGTGCACTCAATTTACAATGAAATTGAATTTGCGTACCTACAGTTTGGAGTGGTTGGGGGGGGGGTGTTTTTTTAAAAGAAATACCCTACTTTTTCAGACAATTAAACCTGTCGAGAGATTATGAGAGTATATCACAGAAAATGTATCAACATAAGGATATAAAATAGGTACACTTTATTTACATTGAAATTAAATTTGCTTCCCACATTTAACTACAGTTTGGAGTGTTTTTGTTGTTGTTGTTTTTGTGGTTTTTTTTTTTTAAGAAATGCCCTACTTTTTCAGACTATTCAACCTGTCGAGAAATTACGAGAGTATATTACGGAAAATGTATCAACATAAGGATATAAAATAAGTACATCTAATTTAATAGATCTGCTTCCATCATTTAACTAAGGTTTAAAAATAGCTAAAATTTAATTTTGATTTATTTCACGAAGAATTCAAAACTACACAATTCTTATATCTTACCAATACGGTTGACAGGTACACTTTTCAATATTAATCAAAGAAAACTCCCAGTCTCTTTGTTTTTATTGACAGTTTTCCCAGGTTCAACCACTTTGGTGGTGTATGTCCGACACCGTAAACATGCATTTTTTAATATTCATAGATATCTGAAGGGAGATAAAGCATATCACTCAGGATGCAAAGTACATTTGTCATAGGCAAAGTAACCATCATCAAAGGTCACTTGTATGGTTTGTCAAAACTGAGATATTATAGTGTTGGATGTACACTTTGAATGTATGTCTGACATGGTGAACGTCCGCCACCATATTGCCACTCCAGTAACTCAGTACAATTTCAATTAATCAGACATTTCTCTCTCAAGATCTACTTCTAGCACAATGTTTTTATCCAATGCTGAAAAGTGTAAGCGGAAAAGGGAAAAGATCCCAAATGATGAAAACTTGTACAAGCAACACCTTCAAAAGGATAAGCAACGGAAAGGGAAGGCAAGAGCCAGAAGAATGAAAAACATGACAAAGAATGAATTGGATGAACACCGTGCATTTGAAAATAGACGGATCAGAAATCTTCGTCGTGCAAAGCGTGCGAAGCAAAATGGTGGCGAGACTGAAAGGCAGACTCGAGATGGCAGCACTGGCACATCGGACCATCCAAACACAGCAACACCATACAAGACTGCCCAAGCTTTGGGAAAAGCAGTGAAACAAGCCCAGCAGTCTTTGCCATACTCACCAAGAAAGCGAAAAATGGTGGCTGCTGAATAGCACAATCAGCTGGACTGGAGATTGCATTCAATTTCCCAGCGAAAAATAAGGGCAGACCAGGATTAGACCCTCAAACTGTGGAGAAAGTGAAATCTTTCTTCTTGAAAGAAGACATTTCTTGGCAAGCATCTGGCAGAAAGGATCGTGTGATTATCCGAATGAGAAATGAGAAAGGAGAGAAAGTGAAATTATTCACCAAGCAAGGTTCCTGATGATGTCTCTCCGAGAGGCATACACCCTCTTCAGCAACGAAAAGGGAACACTACCAGTCTGAGAAAATTCTGTGAGTGCCTGCCCAAATATGTGAAGCTGTATGATGAAATTCCCCATAATGTTTGTGTATGCCCTCATCATGAGAACGCACGACTTCTGTTGGCAGCTCTCCATGAGCACACAGGCTTACCAACTGACATCTCATCCTTTACTGAACAAATAGTGTGTGACACTGGGTGCAAGGAGTGCATGGCCATGGAATGTTCTGATCACAAGGACAAAATTGACCAGTTTGCACCCAATCGGGAACATGAAGACAACATCATCAAGTACCAACAATGGCAAAATGATAGTGGGGTAGAAAAAGTAGAGATCCTGGGTACAGAGAGAGAAATATTTGCTGAGCTCAAATCTCAAGTGAAGGGGTTTTTGATCCACATATATATACATCAAGCGGAAACAAGCTGCCCACTTCCATAGGCTGAAGAACTCTGTAGATGGTGTCAATGTCCTGGTACAAGTTGACTTCTCAGAAAATGCTTCTTTGGTACACCAAAACGAAATCCAGTCGGGGCATTGGTGCCACAAACAAGAAACAATCTTCACAGCCCATGCATGGATCAGTCCAGGAGTTAATGATAGCATTGTGCTGATATTAGACGACTTGCAGTACACTAAAGTCGGTGTACATGCTTTCATGGCTCGTATCTTCTCAGAGCTCAAACACAAATACTCAAACATCGGTCAAATAGACATATTCTCTGATGGGGCAAGCAGCCAATTCAAACAGCGCTATCTGTTTTCCAACCTTCACCCATAGGAGCAAGAACTTGGTGTAGGTAAAGGAGTTGTTGATGGCCTGGGAGGAACAATCAAGAGGTCTGTATGGTACTACATCTGCCGTGGGGGGAAGGCCAAGCAACAACCCCAGCTGATTTCTATGAGCTCGCTGCGCAGAAAAACCCAGGAATTCATCCTGCCTACATTGATGCCACCTTCATCCAACAGAACACGGGCCTACTGGAAGAAAGATGGAAAGATGCCATAACAGTTCCAAACACCCACAAACTGCACTTTGTTATGCCACATGAGAGATACTCCCTGCTTATAGGAGATACCTCGGATGCCATTCAGAAGGTGAAGGTCATGTTGAGGGGGGGGGGATGCTCGTCTCTTTGTTTCCTTGTTTTAGGGGGGGGTTAGCACCCACTTTTTATATTCTCATAAAGTGCTCAAAACTGGGGACATGACAGTTTGCTCAAGGCAATTGGGCACATTTCACCATTTGTTTCTTGGAAAAAAAAATCTAGTCTGAACTCAAACTTACACACATATACACCACACACACACACACGAACCTAAAGCTGCCACTTTTATGATGATGGCATGGATGTCGGCATCGATCATCTCCCCCAGCAGCTCCGTCTGGTCCCGTCGCCACAGATAGGCCAGGGATGTGAGACCAAGACGAGAACATCTGACATAGGATACAAAACAGATATTGACATTGCTGCCATCATTGTTGATTCTGACTTTACAGTTTGTTACAGACCTGTGCATATCCAGTAAATATCTAATTTAAATATTTATTTCTTCATATTGGCTGGGAGTATGCCTCCACACAGCTTTTAGTTAGAATCAGTATGGCATACAAATATGTCATAATCTAAGATCAATATGTATCTTGATAAAGCAATGAAAAAAAAAAAAAGAGGAGATTTCTCGGTGTTTGGTTTTTTTTTCCTCATCTTTAATTAGAACTGAAAGTACCTTCCAGCTACACCATATCCATTTTGAAAATTTCTGAATGTCAATCCCCTGGTATTCACATTCTGAGCAGGAATGATGTAGATACATTGTAACTTGTTTCCTCAATGAGTTCTGACTACAGTCCTCATCACACATTAGAATCAACAACAAGTACAAATTTAGGTACATAATTTTAGACTCCATGCTTTCTCGTAATATATCATTTGTCCTACTGTATCAAAGAAAAACAAGACAAAACAAAAATATTCACATTGCTTTTTATGATGTGTATGTTCACACCGTTTTGGAGGTACATATGATAGATTCAATTTGAAATTGGTCAATGTCATTATTATGCCGTGAAACCGAAATTTATCAATGAATTTAGCTGAATGTGACATAAATACCATGGATATTTAACCTGGGGTAGCGTAGTATGCAATGATATCACTCCAGTTGTTTCAGGATACTAATACCACACAGAAAAAATAAATCTTATTCCCATCTTGGCAAAAATCCCTAAAAGCATTCAATCACTAGAGTCTACATTACTTCTTTCTTTCTTTCTTTTTGCAAGAACCTTTAAGTAAAGAACATGCAAAGATTAAAAAACAAACAAGCAAACAAACACATAAAGAAGAAAGAATGTATTCTCTACAAACCATAACAATGGGCAACTTACACATTTTCCACTCTAACTCTCTGATAGTTGGACAAGATGGCTCCGACCGAGACAGCCTCTATTTGCAGGTCTTCCTTTAAAGCAGGACAGAAATAATGTCATATGAAATCAAATGGTAGAATAGGTGATGTTGTAACACTGAAAGCATGTATTAAAGTAATCCCCATCACTACCTTTCATTTCTGTCCCTGCACATGTGTCAATGAAAAAGTAATAATCACAAAAATTATAGAAATTAGGGCATATTTATGATCCTCTCTCAGGTACAATAATGAAAACAAATGACCAGCCTGTAAAATTCCCATCTTTAACTTTTTAACACAACTTTAAAGGTAGGGAATCCCATTTGCATGCCTTGAATTAAGAGTTGTATAAATACAGTGGTATGTTAAAGAGAGTATCATTTTAGAAACTCCCATAAATTATTGAAAGTGGAAGGTAACATTTAGTACATTTTTATTGACCGTTAGATTTTGAATTGAATTTTGGTCTCGCTCACCGTAAATTCCAGTACATTACTAGGCTACCTTTGCAGACCCATGCACTGCATGTGTGTCCATTATGTACATATTTTTGTGAAGAAAGTTCATCAAAACTTAGAAACATTCCTATATACATTCTTGCCACACAAAATGTTGTTACATCAGCTCTTATACTTTTAGATTTGTGTTTATAGATTAAAAAAATACAGATGACTGCAACAAAAAGGCTTAAGTGTGGCTGACACACAGAACTACTGAGTAGTTAAAAGTTTTGTGCATTATTCAAATTGTAGATAACTGTTGACTTCCAAATTTCTGAGCAGTGGCCTAAACAAGTCCCCTGAGGTTCATATTTAATGTTTTGCTGCATTTTGGGAGGTCTGTAAAAGGTATCCCCTACCTTTAAGCCACCATCAATAATGCATGCAATATTTACTGGTTGACACATAATCAATACTTTTGAAAATCACTCTTATGTTTATTTCTCAAGGAATTTGCATCATAGTGGATGCAGTTTTATGTGCACACCTTTTCATAACACATACCCCTATCCATCAAATTCCTATGATACTATGCATGTGAGAGCAATTTGTGAAAGAGTACATGACTACTGTTAACCTGTTGAGGACGAGTCCCGAGTATACTCGGACAGGTGTCTATGGGAAATGCGTGTTGTAGCAAAATCAAACCGTCCTCAACGGGTTAATGCAGAATGTTTTTGGCTGGCAAGAATTCCAAAACCTGCAAAAATATCTTCAAAATTTTCAATGCACATTTTGAAATGAATGGGTGGATTTGTGTGCTTGTCAGCTGATAAATGCTTCTACTGTGCAACACTGGTTTATGCATTGATTGATGTGCCTGACCTACTTAAGTCTGAACCCAATTTTTATCTGTTATCTGATTGCCTTATCAAAAGTTTATGCATTGATTGATGTGCCTGACCTACTTAAGTCTGAACCCAATTTTTATCTGTTATCTGATTGCCTTATCAAAAAAGACATGACAATGAAAGTGACCCAGCCAGTTTCTTCATAGTGCAGCAGTAATGCAGATGCTATGCAAACAGTACAGCCCTGTACTGCATGGATGGTCATGACCCTGGCCCTGGGACTGGCAATACTTTTGTCGCCAATGCTACTGGAAAACTTTGATGCACATTGTACAAGATTTTCACAAGTCTCTTTCCTCTTCAAACATTAGTTGTTCGTTTAATTTACATTTTCAGGGCAATCAGGCAGTACACTAATTTTCATGTACAGAAATGTCAAATCCAATTGTCTATTCTACGTGATAAATTGTGAGAAATTGGGCATCATGAATTTAGGAATCCAGGAATATGTTTTTGAACTACTCAGCATGAAAATCTAATCGCTCAAAGACAAAGATGTTTACAATATGCCATATTATGGACACAAAATAAACCTAAAGCAAGGACTTGATGGATGCAGATTCAGGGACTAACTTTCACTTTCTTCAGGATCTGGTAGAGGTCCTCCACCTCGTCTCCGGCAGTGGGGTGGTAGTCCCTCCCTTGCTCCACAGAGCCCCCTTGATGGGGGCCCGGTACAGGGGCAGCCCCATGGCCTGTGAGTAGAGGTCAATGGCGTGGTGACCCACAGTCTGAAACATGTAGCTGTCCAGCTCATCTGGTGAAGAAATGCCATTGGTGATAATAATACACGAGGACAGAGGCAAGCACGAGATACAATCAGATCAGAAGACATTGGAATTATTTGTATAAATGACCTTCTCAGAGCTACACATTGTACAGTGGTGTTAGTATCTGCACACAAAAACTAGGGGGTTAAAAAGTTTTCTACAATCACTCATAACCAGCATAAGAAGTAAATCTAATCAGTGGATACTAGTCTGAACACATCTTCAAGTGAGTCATTCCTATTGATACTGAGGATCATACTGCATCGTTCAAACTTTATTTTTCTGACTGACATAATAAGGAAGTCTGATGTACATTTTCATATTCTCTTTGCATCATGTGAGCACTGCCAATTGGCCCAAACACATTGCAACAAATTAAAGATCAAAGCAATCTCAGGGGAGCTCTCTCAACTAATGATGACCTTGAAAACTCAAGCATTTTACGGCAAGCTTGATTCATTCTCGTGTTTCTTCATTCCTTTTTCATATTCTTGCTGAAATACTGTTGATCATTTGCTGTGGCTCACAGGGCCAATCAAACAGTCTCTGATTCCTGGTTCAAGTTCAATTACTGTAAAAGTACAAACTTCTAAAGCCTTGTTTTCATTTTCCTCTGGATCAAGTTCAGTGAGCTCCACTCTGTAGATAAGAGTATCATATCTTCATAATTATGTCACACAAATATTTGCATGTTATCATTTTTACACTAGTTCAGTATAGCACAAAATTTACACAAATACTGTCAAAAGAAACATTCCATATGTACAGTAGCAGCTGCAGTACACTGTAGTTGATGAAGGTCAGATGCAATGTCATTGTTATGTGACTGAGAGGCCTCTTTACTTTGAAAGTATTACACAAGTACTAGCTATGTATCATTTATTTCATACCTCCATCCCTCCTGTTTACATGTTTCTTTCATACCGGTAATCTTGGATTTCATTCTATAAGAATTAATATCAATCACATTTCATTTGAATATACACAGTGCAAAAGTTCTCACACACACACAATCAACACATTGCTCAAATTCATACATTTAAATCAAATATGAATTTTTAAATAAATCTTAACACATCTACACACATACACACACACACACACACAGACATACACAGCCATGAACCGTTACCACAAACATACAATCCCATACACCCACCCTTAAGATACAATGTACTATATAACCAAAATGGTTATTACGAAATTCCTGTTAAAACGAAGTAAAAATTCAGGACGCAACATTACCCATTCCATGTTTGTTATTGCTTATTTGTTCGGTTATGATGAAATTTCAATAGAACGAAAGAAAACTGGGCAGTCCCGAGGACTTCATTATAAAGGGAGTCCCACAGTACTCTTTCACTCTTCTTTGTAGTAAAATTGTATACAGTATTTGTAGTTTAATACTCACCTACATGATGTGGATAGAGGTTGACCAGAGCTACAAGGTCATGACCTTCGGCGACACACTGCATCATGTTGAAGCAGCTGTCTTTGCCCCCGCTGTATGATCAGACAGTTTTAAAATAAGAACAAAATTGAACCATTTTCTGGTTCCAATAATCTTAATCAATAGTTAACATTGTACAAGGTTTGTCTCCTTTCTTAATTTGCTAGCTTTTCTGTATGTCTGTGCCGTTTAAATCCATCCATAAATAAAACACTTAAAGTGTACTGTGCTATGTTTGCAAATGGACATACAATTGTACATGTAAGTTACATATTGTCTGTTGATAATGAGAAGGGCGATAAGTTGCCTCGAACACTATGGGTTTAGGTAATAGTGGGAACTTAACACCCTTTTTCAACCGACAATATACATGTACTCTGTTTGGCACACTTAATACACATGTCCTATGTTCAAAGGGTTAAACACCTGAAACTGTATGATGATACTCTGAAAACATACAGTCATCAGAGGATACCTTGACTGAAAGATCGGTCTGTATCTGGTCGTCAGGGAAAAGTTCCGCGGAGACTGCATCTGGCTTCACGGATCCCCTCCTTATACGGAGGAGAGCGATAACGTCAAAATAATAAATGACTCCTCCGGACAGACGGATCTTTCTGTCTAAGGGATGCCATACCAGGTACAATCAGCATTTCTTGGGAAAAATTAACCCAATGTAAAATATCATTATGAATATATAACGAGAGATACATGTATAGTATTATAATCTGTGGGTTTGTTCTTGCCCACGTCTATCAGTATCATACCCACGCACCAGCAGACCGATCTGTACACATTTTCCCTTTTCCCCCACAGCTAACTGGTGAGCTGTCAAAACTTTGAACCATCTGTCAGGACATGTGGTCAAGATTACCAACCCATCTACATTCAGAGAGGCTGCTATTCCAGGTCATCCAAGTGATGCAGCGTCCTGTTGGGTCACACATACTCTAAAACTAAGGGCAGGCAATAATGAGGCATGTTTTTATTTTAGTTTTTTAAGTGAAAGTTGCACTTAGACATAAAGACAGCTCTATGCACATAAACATAGTCATCTGGTCATTGACATTAGTGACATCTAAAATCATCTTGTTCACCATGTCACCACCTCTCACAGACGCAAGACACTTTTACCATCCCGGGATAGTTCCAAGGAGCTGCTGAAATGGATTAATACTTCAATATTCAAGTACGGTAGTGCAAGGGCCAAGGTCAATTTCAATCATGTCAATGTGCGTGCAGCTAAGTAAATTAATTGGTCACATAAAAATACACGTGTGGGACTGAACGAACGCAATGGCTGTTCGTTAAATCTATGATGCTCGCATTTATCGTATAACCTGGAAATAACTTTTTCCAATCAATTATAAACATCATATATTACTTTACCTAATCAATGCCGCCACCCTCATGTCAGTATATTAGTTTAACAGTCACTCTCTCTTGCTTGGTCCCATGCATGCTCAGAAGACGTCTGATGAAACGCGGGGAATAGTGGCAGAAGCGCACTCTTCTCGGGCCGCCGCACATGCAGTAGGCCTACTACTACTACCACTGAAAAGGATCCCCCTCCCCCACCCCCACCCCACGGCCCAACTTTAGCATGTATAGCCCCCCCCCCCCCCCCCGCCTCGCATACAGCTTGCATATAATTATAAAAATGGTCCCACTGTGAAGTTTCTTGTAACTTTCAACAGCAGAGTCACATCGTGACATATTGCTTTCAGAATCTATACATTCCTGCACAGTTGTAGCTCTGAAGCCAAAAGGCAAACAACAGTTTCATCAGAAGGATTGTTGCGTGAAGAATTGCTATAGCCTACCGAATCTATGAGTATTTCCTACAATGACACAAACTTTGTACCATACATGAGCCTGTAAATTGTAGGCCTTCGTTGTTCTGGTTTTGCTTGTGTTGAAATTGAAACAAAAATGACATGATTATTTTCGATACATTGTGGTATAAAGGTAAAAGTGGTTATGAGTTGAGTCGAGTTGAGTTTATTTCATTCATGAGGGCTTACTGGGTTAAAGGCCTGTTTTTACCAGCTGCACAGGCCTCCGACATGTATATTTATTATGGTGAAGTGCAAACATACAATGATAAGCAATATGCAACATCCACTGAACAAGGTTACACAAAAAAAGAAAAGTCAATGAAAAAAATAGGCCTGCAGATATTCACAAACATGGATAAACACACACACACACAAAAATACTAATACTAATACTAATACAATGTACTTTTATAGACACATTGAGGGATTTCGGCTAACTCTATGATCTCTTTCGTGGGTATTAAGGTCTTCATCAAATCATTCACGTCTCCTAAGAGTCACAATTGAAGATACGATACGAGTATGACTATATTATGGCACCAATCAATGTCTGCATCAAAGAGGGATGTGAATTTCCAACGACGCAACATTACGCAGATTATACAGATAAGAGGCCTACATACTCCGGTACTCCGGTAGATGCAACTGCTAACAGTTTTGTCGGTATGGTAGATCGTATAGGCAGGAATTGTACTCCACAGCATCATCTCACGTGAACACTACACAGACATGGTCAATTCAACTGACGGAAGAATCTTCACAATAACAAAACAAAAAAAAAAAAAAATTGGGGGGGGGGGGGGGAGAACCAAGAAACTGATCACTTCTCTCCTCGACATCGAATCTTTTGTGTTGACAGATCAGACTGGATTAGGCTTTTGTAATGATGCCTCTGATACAACGTGCGTAAATCCATACTGAGGAGTGGGGGGATGGTCACCATCACCACGATTACATGCCCATAACCGGACCGGCGCAGCCTTTTTTTTGGGGGGGGGGGGGGTGGGGGGGTGGGGGGGGGGAGAAGCTTTGTGCCCCCCTCCCCCCCCCCCCCCACACACACACACTTTACAGGGATCGGATGCCCCACTCTTTTGCATGAAATATAAAGTGGGAGAAAAGTGGCAACAACAACATAAAAACTTTTTGTTCTTGTTGCTTTTTTTTTTTTTTTTGCTTGTCAGACGACTTTCGGCGGAAAATCAGACCTTAAAAGTAAGAAAACATTTTTTTTTTTTTTTTTTTTTTTGGGGGGGGGGGAATATCTGTGAGAGGGAGCGGAACGACCGAACGGGGGAAGGGTGTGTATGGGGGGGGGGGGTATCCCTCTCCCACACGAGGAAGATTTTGCATTTTCAGACCTGAAATTCAGCAATCTGGTGCTCACTTGTGGTGAAAATTTTGTTTTCTTTTCTTTAAAAAAACAATAAGAAAAAGAAATATTCACAATATATCATTGAATGACAAAGTCGTGGTATTTCAGCTCTTGCTGTGCGACATCACTGTGAAGGCCTACTAAATAATGGGGCCTATCATCGGCGTAGACAGGATTTGATCTTAGGAGGAGCGGTTATGTGAGGGAACGAATCAAGCGAGGGGGAGGGTATGGTAGGGGTTTCCCCCTCCTACGGTGAAATTTTGACATTTTTCAGTCCAAAAACTGCCGTTTGTAGCTATATTCTTCGCTTTGGAAATTAAGGGGGGCACACCAGGCGCAACTGCTGTCAATCACTGGCAGCAACATCAGGAGAATGGCATAGCGATTAAATGCGAGCGAGCGGAGCGAGCGAGCATGAAAATTTTAACATTTTACAGTCCAAAGACTGCCGTTTGTGGCTATACTTTTTCGCTTTGGAAATTAAGGGGGGCCGCATCAGACGCAACTGCCGGCAATCGGGCAGCAACATCAGAATGGCATAACGATTAAATGCGAGCGAGCGAAGCGAGTGAGCTTGAAAATTTTGATATTTTACAGTCCCACATGTCCTTTGTGGCTGTACTAGTATTTTTTCGCTTTGGAAATTAAGGGGGGGGGGGGGGGGGCGCACCGGGCGAAAACTGCTGGCAATTACTGGCAGCAACATCAGGAGAATGGCATAATGATTAAATGCGAGCGAGCGAAGCGAATGAGCTTGAAAATGTTGACATTTTCCAGTCCCCAAAAACTGTCGTTTGTGGCTGTATTTTTTCGCTTTGGAAATTAAGGGGGAGCACCGGGCAAAAACTGTTCTCAATTACTGGCAGCAACATCAGGAGAATGGCATAATGATTAAATGCGAGCGAGCGAAGCGAGCGAGCTTCAAAATTTTGACATTTGACAGTCCAAAAACTGCCGTTTGTAGCTATATTTTTCGCTTTGGAAATTAAGGGGGCGCACCGGGAGAAAACTGCTGGCAATTACTGGCAGCAACATCAGGAGAATGGAATAATAATTAAATGCCAGCGAGCGAAGCGAGCGAGCTTCAAAAATTTGACATTTTACAGTCCCCAAACTGCCGTTTGTAGCTATATTTTTCGCTTTGGAAATTAAGGGGGCGCACCTGCTCACAATCACTGGCAGCAACATCAGGAGAATGGCATAGCGATTAAATGCGAGCGAGCGAGCGAGCTTGAAAATTTTGACATTTTACAGTCTAAAAACTGCCGTTTGTAGCTATACTTTTTCGCTTTGGAAATCTAGGGGCACACCGAGTGCAACTGCTGGCAATTACTGGCAGCAACATCAGAAGAATGGCATAGCGGTTAATGCGAGCGAGCGGAGCGAGCGAGCTTTAAATTTTGACACTTTACAGTCCAAAGACTGCCGTTTGTGGCTGTATTTTTTCGCTTTGGAAATTAAGGGGGCACACCGGGCGCAACTGCCGGCAATTACTGGCAGCAACATCAGGAGAATGGCATACTGATTAAATGCTAGCGAGCGAAGCGAGTGAGCTTGAAAATTTTGACATTTTCCAGTCCTAAAAACTGTCGTTTGTAGCTATGTTTCGCTTTGGAAATTAAGGGGGGCGCACCGGGTGCACCTGCTGTCAATCACTGGCAGCAACATCAGGAGAATGGCATAGCGGTTAAATGCGAGCGAGCGGAGCGAGCGAGCTTGAAAATTTTGACACTTTACAGTCCAAAGACTGCCGTTTGTGGCTGTATTTTTTCGCTTTGGAAATTAAGGGGGCACACCGGGCGCAACTGCCGGCAATTACTGGCAGCAACATCAGGAGAATGGCATACTGATAAATGCTAGCGAGCGAAGCGAGTGAGCTTGAAAATTTTGACATTTTCCAGTCCTAAAAACTGTCGTTTGTAGCTATGTTTCGCTTTGGAAATTAAGGGGGGCGCACCGGGTGCACCTGCTGTCAATCACTGGCAGCAACATCAGGAGAATGGCATAGCGGTTAAATGCGAGCGAGCGGAGCGAGCGAGCTTGAAAATTTTGACACTTTACAGTCCAAAGACTGCCGTTTGTGGCTGTATTTTTTCGCTTTGGAAATTAAGGGGGCACACCGGGCGCAACTGCCGGCAATTACTGGCAGCAACATCAGGAGAATGGCACACTGATTAAATGCTAGCGAGCGAAGCGAGTGAGCTTGAAAATTTTGACATTTTCCAGTCCTAAAAACTGTCGTTTGTAGCTATGTTTCGCTTTAGAAATTAAGGGGGGCGCACCGGGTGCACCTGCTGTCAATCACTGGCAGCAACATCAGGAGAATGGCATAGCGGTTAAATGCGAGCGAGCGGAGCGAGCGAGCTTTAAAATTTTAAAATTTTACACTCCAAAAACTGCCGTTTGTAGCTATATTTTTCGCTTTTGTTTGTCCCACTTTTATTTGAGAACCATCCCCCCCCCCCATCTACGCCTCTATACATATTAGGTTGCTTTTGTTAAGTGAAAGATCTGCTGCACACTCTTTGATAAATTAGGGAATATACGTCTGTGTCAAAAGTGTACAAAGTTTATCCCTTATCCTGTATAGCGGACCTTTTGCATGTTCATGATTGCAATACAACGATTTGGTGCATAGTTCTGGCGATATTTGGACAATTTTCCATTAAGAAAGTTCGAGATTTGTCCTCATCTCGGGAATTGCTTGAGGGATAAATGATTTGTCTGTCTAAACACTTCCTTTGGGGCGGGGCAAATGCCCCTTTGCCCCCCATAGATTCGACGTCCCTGATCTTCCCTTGGTATGCCCATAGATGTATCCTGACTGACAAGACTGAGTCATCAGTCACTGTCGTTTCTCAGGAATGATTCAGGAAATGGAGGGGATTCAATTATGGCGATAAAGTTGTTGTTATTGTTTGTTTGTATGTTTTCGTACATATTTTGCAGATGGTCCCCAGTTACTCGCGTCATAGCATGTTTATATGTAGACATATACTATTTGACGTTGTCAACGCCTGAGCCATACCTTACAAGTGCCTTACAGTGTATGTCGATGTTACTTTCTTCGCGAGCGAGCGAAGCGAGCGAGCGCTTGAGAAAATTATACATTTTCCTACAAGATAGAATACTGTTCAGCTCTGTTACCTGTCTGAAGGCCGGCGTACAAACGTCATGCAATATGCCAAAATTGATACAATCACATTTCTGCTTCCTCCATTTTCCCCCTCAAAATTCAGGGGGGGATGATTGTACAGGCCATCCCCCCCTCCTCCATTTCAGGGGGGGATATATCCCCCCCATCCCCCCCGGGATTTACGCCCATGCTCTGATATGCATGTAACTACTGATGGCCTAGATATTCCAACTACTCGTTATAATACTGATGTCCATGTAAATAATAATGGAAAGTCTGTTATTGATGTGTGCCAAAGTTTTGATCTCAGGATTGTTAATGGAAGAATAGGGGAAGATCAGTCTGTCGGAAAATACACATGTTTCAACAAAAATGGTGGTTGTAGCACTATTGATTATGTTATTGTATCTCGCTAGTTATTTTCTGAGTATTACACATTTCAGTATTGATGTATTTGATAAATGTTTGTCAGATGTTCATTGTCCTGTCAGTGTGACCTTTGCAATCGCAAAATTCTAAATCTGCTGTGAATGTCGACACTGTTTTTAACAATTCTCAAAACGCTGCAGTAGACAACGCAGTTTTAGATTCACAGCCTGATGGAAGTCAACGTTATTTATTTTTCCAGTGGAACAGTGACAGCGCTGCAAAATTTAAACAGAAAATCAAGGACTCGGCTGAGCTAATGTGTGAAAATGTGGAATGTTTAGATGGGAATGCAAATCAAGATAGTATTGATTTTTGTTACTCACAATTATGCAATATGTTCGTCAGTGTTGCACAAGATGTTGGCATTTGTAAGTGGAGACAATCTCGACTTAAATAATATAAACACAAATGAGACTGTCAATAAGGATAAAAACAACCGTCAGCCTTCGTTTGATGCAGAATGCAGAGCTGCCCGGCAGGAGTATTTGAATGTTAAAGATCGATTAAAGAGGAAGCTTAAATTTCTGGGCAGGTCAGGGGCTACTTGTCTATTGAATCATTATGAGTCTACAGGGAAGCTTTATAAGAATTTATTAAGGCATAAAAGAAGGACATTTCATAGAGATTTGAATGAATCTCTCCTTTCATTACAGGCATCAAATCCGAAAGAATATTGGCAATTACTCAACAGTAATTATGAACGCAAAGTAAAGAAAACAGGAAATGTTTCATTAGGGGATTTTGTTAATCATTTTAGTCGTTTAGGTAATAGCCAAGATGACCAGCCCACAGGCCTGGAAGATAGTATCGGTACTTCAGAAATTGTTGAGGCAGATGGTCCCTTGGATGCCCCAGTCACTTTGGAAGAAGTGGTACTAATGATTAAGAAACTTAAAAATTCAAAAGCTTGTGGAAAAGATTTCATAAGAAATGAATCCCTTAAGAATTGTCCCGTTATAGAGATGCTTCATGTGTTGGTAAAGTTCTTTAATGTGGTACTGGACAGTGGTATTGTTCCAACTTAAGAATAAGGGTATAGACACAAATCCTGATAATTATGAGGAATAACTCTTCTCAGTTGTCTAGGAAAACTTTTTACTTCCATTTTGAATCATCGAATCTCAGAGTTTTTCGAAGCAGCTAATGTGTTAGGTGAAGAACAGGCTGGCTTTCGTTTTAATTATTCTACAATTGATAATATTTTTGTTTTGAAGACTATAACTGATGTTTATCTGCAAAATAAAAAAAAAACGCTTATACTGTGCATTTATTGATTACAAGAAAGCATTTGATCTAATTGATAGATCATCTTTATGGTACAAAATGTTGAAGATGGGGCTTAGGGGTAAACTGTTTACTGTCATTAAGAATATTTATGAAAGTGCTAAATCACGTGTGGTGGTTAGGGGGGAGATGTCAGAGTTTTTTACTTCTAACATTGGTGTACGACAGGGTGAAAACCTTTCCCCACTTTTATTTGCCATTTATCTGAATGATTTTCAAGAATACATTAGAAATTCATATGGTGGACTTGAATATTTGGAAAGTGAGATTTCTTACCACCTGGATTCTGATAATGTCAAAAAAGCTTTAAATCTTTCTTGTTTACTTTATGCAGATGACACAATACTTTTAGCAGAAACTCCGGAGAAGTTGCAAAAAGCTCTTGATGCTGTAGTTATTGTCAGACATGGCGCTTGACTGCAAGTGCAAGCAAGACTAAAATTGTTATTTTCTCCCGTGGGAAGGTTAGAAGAATTCCTGAATTCGTTTATGCTGGTGATCCACTTGAAGTTGTAGATGACTTTGTGTACCTTGGAGTTAAATTCAATTATAATGGTAGTTTTAAAAAGGCAATTTCTAAACAAGTCACACAAGCTAGAAAAGCACTTTATAGCATGTTGGTCAAGGCTAAAAAGTTACAGCTCTCTGTGGACACACAGTGCCATCTATTTGATCATCTTGTTTTACCTGTTTAACTCTATGGTTGTGAAGTCTGGGGTTATGAGTGCATAGACCAAATTGAAATTTTCCATAGGAAATTCTTAAGAAAAATTTTGCTTTTGAACAAATGTACTCCTGATTGTATGGTTTATGGTGAAACTGGACGTGGAGTAATTTTGAACCATATTAAATGTCGAATGATTGGATTCTGGTTGAGATTAGTCAAGGGAAAAGAAACCAAACACTCATTTACAATTTTCAAATTTCTTCTGCATTTACAAGGAGACATACACTCCCCGTCAAAATCACAATGGTTATTATCTATCGCAAATATTTCTTATTATGCAAGGCTAGGGAATGTGTGGTTAGCACAAGTGGGTGGATTTAGTGCTGCATGGATTTCACACACCTCAAAAGTTAGACTTTTTGATATGTTTATTCAAGAGTGGAGAGCAGCAACATGGTCAAATAGAATCTGTACAAATTATAGAATGTTTAAGGATAATTTGATGTTAGAGAAGTATTTACAAGTCTTGTGTAAGAAAGATTATATTACATCAAGTAAATTCAGATGTAGATCTAATGGATTACCCGTTAATAAGGGCAGGTTTGGTGCAAGCCTGACAGATGAATTGCATTGTACTATTTGTTCATCCGACGATATAGGGGATGAATTTCATTATATTTTTGTTTGTCCCTTTTTCAACAAAGAGAGATTATTGTATTTACCAAGTAGCTTGACGGCCAGTAGACCAAGTGCATTACATATGGCCAAATCATTCAATTCACCTAATGCTTGCCATTTGAAAAAACTAGCCAAATTTGTCAGAATTATTATGTTTCAGTTCTCTTCAATACCAAAGAAGAAAGACAGTATTTTTGTAGAAAGTAAAGTAGATGTGAATATTTGTACACGTAGTGGTAGAGTAGTTAAACGTCCTTTACGCCTTGTTTTGTAAACATATTTATTTATATCTGTTATTTGCACACGTACATGTACATTATCACTTATATTTTTGTATTCATATATTGTAAATATGTTTGTACTCTCATACCCCGAGAGGGGGTCGATAGAGTCAATAAAATCTTACAAATCTTACAAATCAAAGCTTCATTTCAATTTTAATTTCAATTTCAATTTATTTCATACTTCTTGTGTATATCAGTATTACAATCAAAAGTAATAGCACAAGTTCTTGTACTTTGTCAATAATATACAAAACAAACAAAAACAATACACAATGCATACAAGGTTCGGGTTGTACAAAGAGAAGTATATATGATGGGACCTACATGAAAGAAAGCTTGTTTGCCTGTAAACCGCGAGTAACCAGCGTTTGTGAAAGAGAAACGGAGAACGGATAAAAGTTAAGACCAGGTGATTTAATTATACCAAATATTAAAGGGCAGCGGGAAATGCCTTCATGATTTAAAAAATAAAATAAAATAAAAACCTGTACTAAAATGTGAACCATAAATGTGACCGAGCAATCATTTGTTTTCAGAGTAGAACATGACTATAGATATCAGAGCCTACTTTGGTGTACGCTAAACTGTTGTTGCATTGGAACTATCACATTATGCAGCAAAGCATGCACAAAAAGTGACATGTACAGCTACTGAGTCATTGGTGCCTGTCGTCGAGCTCCGAGTAGAAACTGAGAGAGAGGCAGAGAGAAGGAGGGAGAGGGTGAGACGAAAATAATAGAGTGACGGCAGGCCAGACTGCAATCTAATACAGCAGCGTGTTAACAAGTATGTTTGATCTGACAAAGATATACAACAATAAAATATGTTACATAAAACAATACATTACGAGTTTATTCAGTGTCTGCAAAATACGCATTCAACAAACTCCAGAGGTCCTCCTAGATAGAGGGACTCTAAACAGGGTAATAATTTGCGTTTGAAGGAATGTAAAAACAAGCAGCTTTATCCCTGACTTACGATAGCGTCTCCCCGTGAGTGTCTAGGCACTGATTTTTCGGTCAATTCTGATGCCGATGAGAATTCCTATTCTCAAAATTACACCTCTGACTGCAACTGTTATGATTTTGAATAGTTTCGTGATTCAGTGTCTATCAATGCGTCGATGAACAAGCTCAGTCTGATCCATTATAATGCTGGAAGTTTGAAAAAAAAGATAAACTTCGTAGGTTCTTAAGTTCCCCTTTTTCGCTATAATAGGGGTGACTGAGACATGGATGAGCAATACATCAAGTCATTTTTCATTACATGGTTATATGTTTGAAGCTAATCGTATTGAAGGCCGAGGCGTAGGAGTATAAAATGTGAGAGAAACCTATCTGTTCAAATTCCAAGAAATGTTGAATTGTCTGGTGATGGCGTAGAATCTCTCTTTATTGAAACCACGGATGCCATCAAGAACAAGAAAATAATTGGAATTGTGTATCGTAACCTTCTCCAAAAAATGTTGGTGATTTTTAAAACATCCTTCGATTTAGTTTTGAATACATTGAATGAAATGTCGAAAGTATATTTTTATTAATGGAGACTTGAATCTTGATTTGATACAGTATAACCAAAACAGCGTCATTCAGAATTACGTCGATACGCTTTTGTTGGTGATTTTTATAAAAACGTTTGATTTAGTTTTGAATACATTGAATGAAATGTCGAAAATATAGTTTTATTATTGGAGACTTGATCTTGATTTAATACAGTTATAACCAAAAAAGCGTAATTCAGAATTACGTTGATATGCTTTTGTTGGTGATTTTTATAAAATCGTTTGATTTAGTTTTGAATACATTGAATGAAATGTCGAAAATATAGTTTTATTATTGGAGACTTGATCTTGATTTAATACAGTTAGGCCTATAACCAAAACAGCGTCATGCAGAATTACGTCGATATGCTTTTCTCAATCCCCCCCCCCCCATATGTAAGCCAACTTCGAAAAAAACCCCCAACAATTTCGACTCCATTGAAACTGATAACATGAACATTGTACACGTCTTGTTTGTTGTTTATATCTATCTTATTGGTTTACTTTTGCGGAACTATGTGTTATGTGTCAGTTTGTCTTTAATTGATGCATAGTCATTATGTGGTTAGTGTTGGGGCGTTGTCAGCATGCAGTATCATCAACAAATATGAATAGATTGTCATTGTCATTGTGTTATGGATGCGCTGTTGATTAAACCTTAAAATGTAAAATTTATTGAAATGAAAAACAAAGAATACACTTTATACACAGAGAACAGAGAACAGATCGATGAACAGAGAACAATGTTAAACCTTTAAACAATCACAATTACACTATATGCCAGCCTTCATTGGTATATGTATGCAGTTTCAAAGTAGTCGATTTTTCCGAAGGTGTTAATTATTATGCTCGTCTGTATAGGCCTCTTATCTATTATGTTGTATTCAATAACCATTCTCTTCATATATCCAGTTCGTTTGTTCATTTTCCATCTGACAAGATGGCTGGATAGCCCATATTCAGCTACATTAAGCATGGTCTTCCATGGGGTCCAGTTGGATGTGAGGTGGGACCACTTCACCGGGTTAAACACCCTGCTCTTTGCGATGAATGAATGAAGCGGGATCTTTCACGTGCTTGAGTTGCTGCTCTCTCATACACGGGACCTCCATTTTATGTCCTATCCGAGGGACAAAGTGTTTTGCCTCTTGCTAGAGGGGACGGTATGTTTACACACAACATTGCTCAGTCCAGACTCGGGTTCGAACCCGGGCCGCGTGATCATGAGGCAGACGCGCTACCGACTGAGCCAACTCACCAGTGATCATGGGGTGGAAATTTTCTTTCTTTTTAGTGTCAGGGCGATCTAAAAACTTACTCCGATTTTGCAATTGGTTGACATTCTAATGACAAAAAAAGAAAAAAATATATATATGTATGATAAATACATATAGGCCTACACACATATATAATTATATCACAGAGAAATGACTCTTCTTTGCATTCTAGTGAAGCCAAATGAGAAGGATGACCACTGAAAATAACTGATCAAAAATATCGCATGTAGGAAGTTGATTTAGCTCAGCGGGTGGCGCGTCTGCCTCCAGATCCAAAGGACCCGGGTTCGAACCCCGAGTCTAACTCAGCAATGTTTTGTGTAATCATACCGTCCCTCTATAGAGTAATAGGCAAAACACTCCGTTCCTCGAATATGGGACATAAAAATGGAGGTAGGGCCTACAGTGTGTAAGAGAGTCACAACTCATGCACGGAAAAGATCCCGCTTCATTCATCCATCGTAAAGATCAGGGTGCATTATAACCCGATGAAGTGGTCCCGCCTCACATCCAACTGGACCCCATGTGAAGACCAGCTGGCGCAGCTGAATATGGACTATCCAGCCATCTTCTCAGATGGAAAATGAAACAAACAAGCAAACTAACAAACGAACGAACAAATAAACAAAATTCCTCAAACATGTTTTCAATACGATTCTTGAGGTAACTTCAAGGGCTAAACAAGGGAAAGCTAATCACAAAGAGCCACGATTCAAGTGATCTTTACACTGTTACATCATCCTTCCTTTACGATGGCGCAGCATTGTCAGAATTGTCATGCGTGACTTCAGAAGACTTACATTAAAAGACAGAGGGGGACGAGGGCTTAAAAGGGGCATGCATTAACAAATAACCGTTGGTGAGCAATCACGATCTATTTCACCATGACCAGCTACGGTCAGTCTTGAGCATAGATTAATAGAGGGACGCTCATTAAGCTCAATTCGAGCGAGATTTTATTCGCATCTTTACCACCTTCTCTGTGACCGAAATATATGTATTCGAATTTGCAACAGAGAAAACAAAGTCAAACGCAATTTTTGGACTTTCCAAGTCATCCAGAATCAATGTCAAGAAGACTAAACCATCAGAATCTTTCACAATAAAACAGAGAAAGCATAAACAACCAATATTTTGACAAACAGTACTCTAAAACATGAGAAGCAGAGTTCATCTTACATTGACTGACTGAAAGTTCAATGACGAAATGTCAACAAGAAGTTCACATTCATATCACGACCTGTGCGCCTGCAAGAGGGGCACTGTATGACACTTCTGGCCAAGTCCAAAAGTGAGTGCGAGCGAGAGATGAAGATCGAGATCGAGTGTGTTAGCAAACAGATTTTTTTTTTTTTCTGAAAAACTGTCTCTTCACACCTTTATCATCCCCTTTTATAGCCTTTTTTTTTTTTTTTTTTGGTGCATCTGTATGATTGTCAAACTGGCCAATCTGTACATGATAAAGCTTTTCATCAGGAATGTCACTCGGCATAACGCAGAATTCCCCCATTCCCACGAATGGAATATTCCACGGTCGGGTATCTTCATGTGACACGCTGGGCTATCAATTCTCAACAGAGACGATCATGTCGCTTTGTCACCAAATAATACTATATTTCTGTCAAAGGATCGCATTCTACTTCGCGAAGGGTAAAAAGCTCATCTTGAACACAATGTTGTCAGATGGTGATCTCTGCCATCTAAGGTTTCAGAAGAAAAAAAAAATGTGTGATTCTTTAAAAATCTTCGAAAGAAATATTGAAACTTGTTATCAGCCCAAAGTTGTGTGATTTCTAGTGATATGTATCCGTTTATATTCCGAGACTATAGTATTACCGAAAAAGAGACGAAACAACATACATGTATACGCATTCAATTCATAATCTTAGAACACTCCCAAATATTTGAACTTTTTAAACTTACAACAAATTAATGATTTCCTATCTGCTCTACTATCATAATCATGTTTAATGCCTTTAAATGAACCTGATATCCCCCTTAAATTCCCCCTTCTAAGCACTTGCCAATAAACATGCTAATAGCTGGAATAAGCCTGTACTGGCAGCAATATTTATCACCAGTTTGGTGAAAACAGGTTGAATTTGACGATTTGTCACATACAATATTACTCTGCAGATATTCCACTTCAATTTAGATATCATATTTAAAACACACACACACACACACACACACACACACACACACACACACACATACACACACACCAGTGAAAAATACAGCTCTAAAATATGAAATTTTGCTGACAACAAAAATTGAATTTAACGAATCAAATTTCATTAATACGTGAATGTGGAAATGTGAAGGGGGCATTTGAATCAATTCTTGCAAAATGTAGACCCTCAAAGGAAGTCTTGTCAAAATCTTTATCCGTACAGGCGTGATATAGCTCTATACCGCTTTATAAGACATAAATGTTCATTTCTCAATGTACTGATTTCGTGACATTATCTGTATATGCGATCATTATATTATATTCCTAATTATTTTGTGGGAAATGAAATAAATCATCTTGAAAATTGAAACTTGAAATGTTATGGTTAATCGGGAACGTCATTTCACATCATGAACATCCACTTTCACGCGTGGAATATTCCTTGCCACAACTCTGAATGTCAGAACTTCGAGAGAAGTTTTTCATTCATGAAATCTCTGCCCCTAATTCACATCACTCCAGGGTTGTGACCGACTTTTCAATTCCCGCAGTTTCGGTGGAATGGTGTCTTAGAGGCCCCATGCAGTGATCGGCTATTTGACCAAAGAGAGTCACGTTTCCAGCAAAACGCACACCAGTTTTCCTTCAACTTCCATAATCTGTGATTTGTGATTTTGTATACCAACACATATCACGAAGGCCTCTTTCCAAGGGAGTATGACAGGCTTCTCCGGTGGTATACCCAGTGGGTACCTAAACAGTTGATATTAACCTATGGTGCACTTGAAGGACATTGCTTTAAGATAAAGGAGGAATAATGATTGCAGAAAAAAAGACGGAAATAATGTGAAACAGGGCTATACCCGTCGCCCCTCAACAAATTTACTTCCTGACCACGTAAATAGTCACCCGCTGACAATGTAATAGCTTTTTTCCCTTTGCTTTCGTTTACGCAAAGATATAATCTTAAACGTCATCAATATTCCACTTTCCTTTAGAATGTCCTTGCTGAACGCTGAACGTTTTTAAAAGGAACCAATACACACGTCCTAAGTTCTATAGGCCTATTTCAAAATGGAGTTATTGACAGCTGTACAATAGCCCGATCGCAGCGTCCGTAATGGTTGTGCACCTTCTGTACCACTCAGCAAGCAATTAAAAAAAAAAAATAGTCTTCGCCTAAAATCATCCCATAGAAATTGAAATTATTTGATATATTTTTGAAGAAATTGACCAAAAACGTTTGCCTGATTTGGATTAAATTCTTTATTCCAGCAGAACGTTCTTATTTTTGGACGACGGCTTTTAAAAAGTACGATGAAAATGGAATGGACCCTCGGTTGCATCAAATCGAGTAGATCCTGATTAGTTTTCATCCATTGAGAATATTCAAATGCAATTCCATCCATGTTCGCGTTGGCTTTAAAAGTTAAGATAAAATGAAACATACAGATTAATAGAGATTACCTTAATTTCGGACTCATGAGTGATGCTCGTTTTTCCGAAGATTCGTTAATCGGAAAAGGTAATATATAGGGTTCCTTATTCCGAAGGTTCGATGTTCCGAAACACACAAAGTCCGATTACCTAATATAGATGTGCGCTAATCCGGATATTTGTGGCGTTATTCCGAGGATTTGTCATTCCGAAGGTTAGTTAATCTAATTTCATCTTCGGATTAACAAACTTTCGGAATAACAAACCTTCAGAATGACGAAACTTCGGAGAAAGGAAATTTCTTTTATTTTCCGAGTAAGAACCTTCTTAATATGATTATAACAAACCCTCTGAATAACGAACTGTACCCGGACACGCAAGTCAGCAATTATAAATAATAGTACTGTAAAAGATGTGTGCCTATTTGAGTGGAACTGTACCCGGACACGCAAGTCAGTCACTGATTTTTTTTTTTTTTTTAGTTTTTTTTTTTTTTTTAGTTTTACATGTTTTCA